>NC_088715.1:48963224-49205806 GCF_963576615.1 Watersipora subatra | reverse complement strand
GTTTAAGGTTAAAAGTTATTTTGCGGAAATTTAACTCAAGGTCCAGAGGCTAACCATTACACATAAACACATGAAACCCTTTTTTATGTTTACTCAAAGGAAGCAAAAATAAAGTGCATTTACACTGTATTATTTTTTAGCCAAAAATTTAACAAAAAAGAAATAATTTCATTCTAATAGTATATTTTTATTATGATATCAAAAATTTTAATTTCTCCATTGACAGTTACAGACACATGTTTAGTAAAAGCTTTTGGGTAATCCTAGTATTTATAGTTGGGGAAAAATATAAACTTGTTTTACACCAAAAAATCATATTTGAATATTAATATGGTAATCGCTTGCACAGATGTCAACTTCTTCTTACTAGGGTACAAAGCAAAAATCTACAGTTAAAATAATCTATATTTCAGTAAAAAAATCATACTAAAGGATTAGTATAGTTAACTCAGATGTAAAGCAGTAATCACAAAAGAATTTGATATTTTAAAACTTTCTAGTTTGTAGTGTTAGAAATCATTTTAAAATTCTGATATTTTTTGATGTAATAGTATATGTGCTGTAAATCCAATAATATATTTAGCTTACCTGTTTTTATATGAATACTCATACTTTATTTTCAATAAGTGACATCATTGTGTTACACTTTTTCCTGATTCAATTGAAAAAATTGTTTGGTAACTTGAACAAAAGCTTCTCTGCCTTATCATTCTTTTTTCACTAAAAACAATTAGTTTTTTTCCAAATACCCTGAGCAGCAACTTGGTTTAGGTCAAAAGTTGGAGAAGGAAGGTTGAAACTGAAGATATTGCAAATCTTATAGAAAAACCTAACACAAAGGTAACACAGCCGTCCGTGTCTAGATGGATGATATTCTTTATTCAAACAAACATAGTTTATATTTGCAGAGTATTCATACATATAATAACATTTGATATGTGTGATTACTCTGCAATATTATTAGATGTTATTAACTGTGTTACCCTTGTGTAAAATTTGCTTGTGAACTTACATGTAGCTATGTCTTTAGTTTCAGTCTTTAGTATTTAGTCTTTACTATTTAGTATTTAGTATTTAGTACTTGTCTTTAGTATTTAGTATTTAGTACTTGTCTTTAGTATTTAGTATTTAGTATTTAGTTTTTAGTATTTAGTATTTAGTACTTGTCTTTAGTATTTAGTATTTAGTCTTTAGTATTTAGTCTTTAGTATTTAGTATTTGTCTTTAGTATTTAGTCTTTAGTCTTGAGTATTTAGTATTTAGTCTTTAGTATTTAACATTTGTCTTTAGTATTTAGTATTTAGTCTTTACTATTTAGTCTTTAGTATTTAGTCTTTAGTCTTTAGTATTTAGTATTTAGTCTTTACTATTTAGTCTTTAGTATTTAGTCTTTAGTCTTTACTATTTAGTATTTAGTATTTAGTCTTTAGTATTTAGTATTTAGTTTTTAGTATTTAGTCTTTAGTATTTAGTTTTTAGTATTTAGTTTTTAGTATTTAGTCTTTACTATTTAGTATTTAGTATTTAGTCTTTAGTATTTACATGTAGTATTTAGTATTTAGTCTTTTGGATTTAATCTTTAGTATTTAATATTTAGTTTTTAGTAGTTAGTATTTAGTCTTTAGTATTTGTCTTTAGTATTTAGTATTTGTATTTAGTCTTTAGTATTTTTCTTTAGTACTTGGTATTTGTCTTTAGTATTTAGTATTTGTTTTTAGTCTTTAGTATTTAGTATTTAGTCTTTAGTCTTTAGTCCTTAGTTTGCAGCATGTCAATAGCAATAGAGAAGGAAAACTGAAGCCCGGAACTGAAGACATAGTTGATTCATAAGCAAATCTCACGCAAGTTTAACGCAGCCGTCCGTGCCTAGATGGTTCATATTCCTTGTTCAAACAAACACAGTTTATGTTTACAGAGTATTCATAGCAACCATTTTATGTTTTGCAGTAATTCAATAGAGCTAATTGCCATAGAATATTAATGTCATTAAACTCATCAATATCTATGTAAATCAACAAATATCAATGCATATCAACAAAACTCAGCTACCCAGATATCTGCAATTTCTTTACAAACATTTTAGCAAAACTTCCTCTAACAATTAAAACAATTGAATACCATATAACTGCTATGCCGACGTAACAGCGAGAGTTGTTTTGTTACTTGCTTAGCCTTTCATCAGCAGCGCATCAAGCCTGGATAATCGTTCATTCAAATCTATCGTCAGAGGCAAAAACACCTAGAGCTGCAGATTATTGGTCGGGCCTATGTAATTAATTTAATTTATATTTTATCTTGCAGATTCAACTCTCTTTTAGTAATGATCTGCATTGCATGACATAAATAAGCTGAGTAAAGGATTATCATGGTACATATGATAAGGTTTAAATATTAATTTTAGCAATTTGTCTGACAGCTTTCAAATTTTTCTTCTCATTTCTATTCTGCCTGTAGGTAAAGGAGTTCACATTCACTTTAGAAGAGCTACATATGTAATTCTTTGATGACACATGTAGCTGTATACCTAATAAACACATATTTATGTGTATATTGTGTAGGATTATCTGGGGTGTATTTTAGCTTGACTCATGCCAGTGAAAAATCAAAATCAGCAAAAAATTGATTTGCATTGCTAACACAAATCTACAAAAGAAAAAGCAACATCCGACATATTTAAATCCAAGGAGATCATACATGCCTATGCAGGTACTACATACTGTCTACACAGCTAGTAGTGGGTTTTTAATACAACATCATAAGGATATAATTTAATTTTTAGTATCTAAAATTTTGGAAATCTGAAACCACTTGACTTTCAATCCTTACAGAAGCATTAATATTTTTTAATCAACTTTGACCTTCACATGACAAATGAAAACTCGTCATTAACACTCAATTGAAAAACATCAAGTGCTGTCTCCAGTGATCTGTTGCTTTATTTGCTTGTAAACTGATACCTCATCATTACATCACCAATCTGCCAGAGTGAGTTGTTCACTATGAAGCTATAAAAATGCACTTTCTTTTTAATAGTTAATTGACATTGAGTTTGCTTTTCAGGCATTTCATCATTTTACGAAACATTTGCTACATATTTTATCTTGCCTTTATACCATAATATGTGTAGGTTAGTTAATCTGATTAATCTGGAATGGTTGAATTTCCTGTTCTGATTAGTTGACTTACTCTGCTTACTCTGGTTGGCTAATTAGTCCTCGCTGATACATGCCCATTGTCATTACATTGCGGGACGACCTATTTAATGCAAAAGTTCATGTTTGTTGTCTTTAATATGTAGCACATCTTTACAATATTAAAGTAAACTTCGGAAATGATTAGCTCTGTCTGTTACTGATAAACATTTGTAGAATATTACTATTATACAAATGCCTCTGTCTCCAGTCTTTCAGAGAGTTCTGCATACAGCTGTCATCATGTTTAATATATCAGTTTCAAAATTGACGAACTAATATTGTCTTAGAATGAGGATTTCTGCAAAATTAGTTTCATAATTTTCATACTAATACTTTTTGAGTTATAGCCATTTTTATACAATTTATTGCTGGATTTAGTCTAATCTTAGCACGTCATGATAAAATCCCAACATCAGAGGGAATGTTGGCTTACTGTAATGGCTCTAAAAAGGCATTGTTAACCCTGACATGAGAATTGCAAGTACAAATACAATCAGCCAATAACATTTAGCAATAACCAAGGAAAATTATAAAAAATAGAAAAAATCATAGAGAAAACAAGGTGCAGCAAAGGAGGCGCATTTAGACAAGCGCAGAAAAGAGGCACCGAGAGAGGAGTTAAAACAGGGGAGGATAACATCAACCAAACGTAGTCAAGGAGCCGGCAGCAAACAGTTTGCAGAGAAACTACTCATCTAGAAGAAAACACCCAACAAACACAATTCGCCTAAAGAGGTGGGAAACCAGGAAACCACAAAGCCCTAAAAAGGGTTTTTGTTCAGCCCCCTGCTAAATAGAAAGCTATTACTACACACATAAGAAGTGACCTAATTAAACCGAGAGAGCATACACAAATAGAGTTATAGCTTTGTGACTACATAAGCATGATGTTATTTTGGTTTAAGCTATTAAGTATTACCAGAATGATTGATATTTTGGACCTTTTGAAGATAAATAGAGCTTACATATACAGGTACTTTGAACCAAACCCATTGGCATGTTATTGTCGATTATAAGATATTAATCTGCAGGCAGTTCGAGGCTTTGTAATCCTAGCACTACTTGTTGTGAACAATGATATTTGCACTCATTATTGCAAACAGTGTGATACTGTCTAAACACAATAGTAAGGACAATTGTAGAAGCACCTATTTTCCAATGATTGATTGTTTATTGTGGAGCAGAAGTGAAACTTTGTCTGCAGTCAAACTTTTTTTGAGAGAAACTGAACTCAAGGTTCAGATGCAAACCACTACACGTAAAATTATAAAACTATTTAGTTTTTTTTTCAAAAGAAGCAAAATATAATGCATTCACTCAGTGTAATTTTTTCAAAAAAGTTTAATAAAAATGTTTGATATGATTGTAGCATTATTAATGCTATTATCCTAACAAAAAAAATATTTTTTTTTATTCATTTGCAAATGCACATTTAGCGAAAGCTTTAGGGTAGTTCTAGTAATTGTTATTAATTTAAAGTATACATTTCGTATATCAAAGGGTCTGTATATGATTGGATATCAATATGTTGATCTTTTATGCATATGTCAACTTTTTCTTACAAAATGGTACAAAATTTCTTAATGGTACAAAACAAAGAACTACACTTAACTAATCAATACTTCAGCAACAAATTCAAAATAGCGAATTATTGTGATTAACTCAGATGTAAAAGGTTAGCCAAAAGAAAAGCTTAACGCAGCTGTTCGTTCCTAGATGGCTCATGTTCCTTGTTCAAACTAACATGTTTAATGTTTACAGAGTATTCATAACAAACCTTTTGTGTTTTGCAGTATGCAATAGAGCTAACTGTTATAGAATAGTAATCCCGTAAAGCTCATCAATATAAATCAATAAATATCAATGCATATCAACAAAACTCAGCTACCAAAATATCTGCTTTTTCTTTACAAATGCTTTATCATTGTTCCCTCTAACAATTGAAACATACGAATACAGCGAAATTGCCATGTCGACATAACATGAACAGTGTATTCTTATTTGCTTAGAAATTCATGAGCAGCGCATCACGCCTGGTGAATGATTTATTCAACTGTATCATTAGAGGTAAAGGCACGCTAAGCTGCAGATTATTGGTAGGACCTATGTAAGTAATTTAATCTATATTTTATCACACAGGTTCAAAAATATTCTTGTAATGTTCTGCATAAGTAAGCTGAGTGAAGGATTTATCATGGTACATACTGTGGTAAATCCTTCACTCAAACTCCGATATTTGCTTTAGCAGTTTGTCTGACAGCTAATTAGTGTATAACATTTCTCTATTCATCGTTTTTATTATGCCACTAAATAAAAAGGTTTATATTGAGTTTGGAAAAGCTACTATTTTATGGCTCACAAAACGGTGTATACCTAATGAACACAAATTTATGTAGACTAAGTAGGATTATCAGCTCTGTATTGACTTTGACTCAGGCCAGTACCAACTCAAAGTCAGCAAAAAAGTCATTTGCAAAGCGGACAGTCCAATATAATATACCAATATTCAAGACCATCATATACACTTTGTATATGATTTGTATGCCTGTGTATCATATGTTGTATACCATGTTGTATGCCTATGTATGTACTACATAATGCCTACTCAAATTGTAGTAGGCTGTTAATGACAACATTATAAGGACTTACTTTAATTTTTAGTTTTTAGCAATTTGGTAATCTGAAACCATGTGACCTTGAGTCCTTACATAAACATACATAATTCCTTACAAAACATTAAAATTTTTAATCAAGTTTGTCCTGGACCCTGGGCAAATAAAAACCCATCATGGAGAATTCATTGAGAAACATCACTGCTGTCTCTGTTGGTCTGTTGCATTATTTCTTTTTAAACTTATGCCTCAGCATCAGTTTGCAAGGAAATATTCAGTATTTCCTGTATATTCAGTATACAGGAAATACTGAATCCACTGAATCCACTGAATCCAGTGAATCTAGTGAATCCAGTGAATCCAGTGGATCCAGTGAATCTAGTGAATCCAGTGAATCCAGTGAATTCAATAAATCCAGTGAATCCTTCAAATGGACGAAATCCAGTATTCAGTATATTCAGTAATGTAGTATTACATCACCAATCTGCTAGTTGGAGCTAATCTCCATAAAGCTAGAATACGGCCTTTTTATTTTCTTAATAACTAATTGAAGTACAATTGAGTTATGTGTTTCACTCAATTTGTTATTTTACTAAATGTCTGCTACATGTGTTATCTTGCCCTTACAGCATATGTGTAGGTTAAGTAATCTGATTATTGTGGGATGGTTGAAATATGATGTTCTGATTGGTCGACTCACTCTGGTTGGCTGATTGGTCTTCGCTGGTACAAGCCCAATGTCATTTTATTTCAGGAGGACTTACTTGATGTGGAAGTTCATGTTTGCTGTTTTCAGAAAATCTAGTTTAGTCAGCCAACAGATACGTACCTGTTAGGTAGATTATAGCTTTTCTCGGAAACTTACACGTACTTTAATGTGCATCTTATATTTCATCTATGAGGTTGTAGACAGATACTTAAAACATTTAAACGACAGCGACCTAAGACCTAACCAAAAATCTATAATCTATCAAACAGAAACCTGTTATACAGATTATGAGTTTTTTTCAGTATTTATGCGAACTTTAAAAATACTTAACTGTGCTGGCTACTGATGAATACTTGTAGCATATTACACATATAATATAAATAACTGAATTATCTGTTTTTTCTATACATCCTATTTTTTGTGATACAATCCTGGTACTTGTATAAATTGTCCCCGACTACGGACTCCATTTAGACATTCATCTCAAGCTACGTAAGTCCAGGACAGACATAACTCTTATAGTTATAGTAAGTGAACAGTTCATTCTGATCTTGTACAAGCTCTCATAGTTGAGAGAGTAAATTTCAACTTTGACCCTATATTATAAACGTTTGATGGTCATGAATCTCTTCTGTCTTGATATTGATACATTGTGCTAGTGCCAACTAGGGAGGACAACTCATAAATCAAAAGTCAGTTAGTAATGTAGGCCTACTAGGAAAATTTGTCAGTAAACCAGCAGACACTCAAAATACTTTTCTCCATAGCAATACACCACTGCTTTGTCTCAGTAAGCAATCTGATGTCACCTGCTATCAAATGTCACAAGCCATCTCCTCAATATGAGTGGGTGTTGCTTTCAGACCTGAGTTGCTTTCATCAACAGTTATGATAGCTTCATGTTTGGGTTAATTAAGTGATAGAACAGAGATTTTTTTGAATTGCTCCTTGGTACCCTGAAATGGGTCATTTTGCTCTTCAATTCGTACCCATAGCACACTCGCTTTCATAAGACACCTGAATGCTTCAAAAGCTTTGACTTGTTTTTAGAGAACCTGTGATATCGGTTTATCATTCCAGATAATCTCTGATGGCTGTGCAACAGTGGCAGTAGATAATAGTAGATTCTGATTACCTAATTGGGTTATGGCATGATAGTTTTGTGTATTAATACTTTTTATAGGTTTCATAGTAAGTGCCACGCATGTGCACGTTGTCCATGTTGTCTATCAAGACTGGGCTTTTGTAACTTGCTTTTGTTGAATATATTGTACGATATACGCACGATAGGAACACTAAAGAGCAAACAAGTATGAGGGTTATTGATCCCAATGTGTGAATGCAAAATAGAGAGGACAGTTAATAAACATGCAGTCCGAGCTAGAATTCCTGAAGCATTGCTTATCTTGCTCTTTGCTGGGTTGGTTTTTGATCATCTTCTGCTTATTCAATACATTCATGCTCAGAGATGTTACTATTATCTTATATTTACAGTTACAAGTAGAGCTATGGCTGGCCAATTAAGAAATGAAAGGGATGAACAAGTAAGCATGTTTTAATTAGCATGTACTTGTAGGCATCTAAAGTACATATAACATACAATATCAAGCTTAGGGTAGACCTTCAAGAATCACGAAATTCTTACAAATTGTGAACAACAACAGATTTGACCGCCATTCTAGTCTCAACAAGCAAAGCATTATTGGCTTTGTCTTGCTATCGGCTTTACAGTTTCTACCATACCGGTAGATGTCAATAGCTTTAATGAATGCCTCACCATAAATCAAATATTTCAAACTTTAAAACTATTTTTAAATGAGCAAGAAAAACTAGTGAAAAAGCCGCAAGTTGAATTATTCAGAAAAAAAACTATATTATAGATAGTTTTTTTGACACTATTTTAAAATCACTTTCATTCAAACAATATATTCAGGGCACTTCAGTTTACTTCACGGATTCTATTTTCAGTGGAGCCAAAACCAGTTTTAACAAGAAAACTACTCGCTAAGCAAGCTCCTTACTAGGATGTATGGAGTTCCTTTTTTTGGAAAAATTGGATGTATGAATGATTCAACAGTGTAAATGTCCCGGATTAGACTGTCTGTGAATCCAAGAGAACAATTTTAGGTTGAAAAACCATGATTAGGCTGTGTTCCATATCTGATCTTTATGCTACATTTATATTTATTCATAAATATATGTTTATTTATAAATAAATATATATTTATTTATAAATATAACATTTTTTATAAATAAATATTGTTTATAACATTCATCATCACTTCTATGATTTCACAAGCCAACTCAGGACTGTCAATAAGTTTTTATATTTGACAGCCTCAAGGAGCTGTGGTTCAGCAACCAGACGATGGAGAGAATGACATGGTAAGTACATTTCATATTTAACATGTACTTACAGGTGTCAGAGTTATAGCGTATAACTCCAGTTTCTAAGGTAGACTTTTTGCATGAAGTTGAGCTATGATAAATGTGTATGATTATACGCTAGGGACAAAAGAAAACATTCTAGCATGAAGTATATGTTTTGTGTTATTTCATTTTTAAGAAGGCGCAAACCAATTGTAAGTAATCATGTCAAATTAAACTTGAATACAAACAAAACATTGGGGTGTCAAAAATTGTAATATTGACCTCAGTCTGATAATAGTAAATGGTGACAGAATGTTTAGTTAAATTAAATACTTTCAGTTTATAACTTATATTGACTAATTTATGGATATAATAACTTATTTATGGGTAGAGTGACCTATTTATAAATATAGTGACTAATTTATGAATATAGTGACTAAGTTATGAATATAGTGACCAATTTATGAATATAGTGACTAATTTATGAATATAGTGACTAATTTATGGATATAGTGAATAATTTATGAATATAGTGACGAATTTATGAATATAGTTACCAATTTATGAATATAGTGACTAATTTATGAATATAGTGACTAATTTATGAATATAGTAACTAATTTATGAATATAGCGACTAATTTATGGATATAGTGACTAAATTTATGAATATAGTGACTAATTTATGAATATAGTGACCAATTTATGAATATAGTGACTAAATTTATGAATATAGTGACTAAATTTATGAATATAGTAACTAATTTATGAATATAGTTACTAATTTATGAATATAGTGACTAATCTATGGATATAGTGACTAATTTATGGGTAGAGTGACCTATTTATAAATATAGTGACTAATTTATGAATATAGTGACCAATTTATGAATATAGTTACCAGTTTATGCAATTAGTGACAGATTTATGAAGTTAGTGATCAATTTACTCGCATAGTTACCGATTGTAAAACAAGTTGAAATTTATTTAAAAGAAAGAGTAATTTAAGCCATTTTGGTAAGTTAATATTTTTAAACCTCATCCCAAAGCATAGTACTGTATACTTCCAACACTGGATGCTAATAATACAACATCAGTAGTCAACAACTGTGAGTGTTTCTCCCTTTGATGTGCAAATGTTACTAATCATGACTAAATCTATACTATAAATGAAGAAGTGAACAAATTCTCTTTGCATATTTTTAACTTACATGTACATGTCTACTGCGTCTCTGCTGACAACTGCATCTCAATTGTAGATCAATCAATATTGCACTATTTTTTGCTAATAATACAACATTAGTAGTCAACAACTGTGAGTGTTTCCCTGTGTGATGTTCAAATGTTACTAATCATGACTAAATCTATACTATAAATGAAGAAGTGAACAAATTCTCTTTGCATATTTTTAACTTACATGTACATGTCTACTGCGTCTCTGCTGACAACTGCATCTCAATTGTAGATCAATCAATATTGCACTATTTTTTGCTATAATCTAAACTGGTCTTTCCCATTTTACTGCAACTTTAAATTAATTTTTAAATTTCTTGTAGTATTTACAGGCACAAGATGATCCCCATTTTCAATTTGGAAATGGAAACGTTGACAAAGGTCCTACGGTATGCTATCACTTTAATCTAAAGGTCATGCATAAAGCCTAGCAACAATTAGGTACAAAATTATCGCCAATAATAACATAAATTTCATTTAAATTCAAAACTTTGAGATTACGAATGTTAACGACAAGTAGAATGTTTGTATGTTTACTCTGTAATTAGTAAATTAACAATGTTGAAGCGTTGTGCATGATACAAGTTTTTTGTCATCAGATAAATCTACCGAGATGAATTCTTGTGGAAACCAGGTTGCATCTAAAGTTATACAACTCGGCATCTGATATGAACTTTAAATCACTGAAAGAGCATTTATCATTTCTAATTACTCATCCTTTTTGCATCAGATTGAAGAACCAGCTGCCCTGACTAGGGTCGTGGATGCCGCAGTTGCTATGGTCAGAGCATATGAACACAGAACAGATACTTTGAGAGATGTGGTAGAGATGGTTGAATCGTACTTTGTTGGCCAAAATGTAAGTTTATTTAAAACTGTTCAAAGTTTTCTAAATAATTTATTTTGTTTGTTTTATTATTTTACTCAGGCTTGCAGTTACATACCAGCTGATTTTAAGCAAATGTTGAACACAACTGCTAGATTTGAGAGTCTAACAAAAACTTAAACCAAAAGAGATTTTTTGCTTTCTCATTACTCATTTTTGTTGCAGGCCAAAATGAATTGTTGCACTGCTGTAGTAGCTATTACAATGCAATGCTTACTTGGAGTGCTATCATTTAGTATATTTAAACCTTTTCACTTACACAGCTGTAATTTCGAAGGAACTAACTAAATGCTTTGCTTGATGATTCATTTAAAATACAACTAATCTCTTGCAATACTATACAATGAGAACATTCACGATTAGAGCAAATAATAATTTGTGTTGAAAAACTATTTAATTGAAGTTTGCATCTGTTAATTATGCAATGATTTGAAGTGGTTTATGACAATGGTGTTAAAATTAAACATCATTGTCATACACCACTCTCAAATTAGACATTATTACATGATATTAATGTTTAATTTTAGAGAGAGAAAAATGTGAAATATCTTATTATTTATCACAGCAGTTTAACATGATATATGTTTTTATATCAGTGTATTTTTATATAATTCACTTATACGTTAAACATGATTCTTTGTTTTTTTCAAACATAAGATAATTTCAATGACTTGCATTATAAAAATTATAATTTATAAATGTATTAAAAATCATTTTGGACCTGCAAACTACTTTACAATATTGGATTGTTACAGTATTTTGGTACTATTGTATTAAGGTTTGATTCAAATAAAGGCTATAATTGGAGCAGCTAGCATAGTTGCAAAATGTTTAGGTTAAGGTATTTACACGGGACCTTTTGCAAATGTTTAAAATTCCCTCATTGTTAATTTTATAAAGAAGGGTTAATAGATTAATTTCCATAACCTGTTCTTAACCGGTCTCTGGATCCTTTTGACTAGCAATTGGTCAGCTAATAGGTTCCTTTTTGGCTGTATAATTATAGCGCAGCTAGTAATAACTATATAAATAACAATTATCATTTTTGTAGATGGATCATTATGAAAATGATGAGAAATTTAGAATTGGCCTGTTTAAGCCAATCAGAGAACTGTTAATAAGCACAGATCTATACTTCAACAGTGTACTGCATGATGATACAGAAATACATAGCAGTATTAACACAATTCTCAGGCAGTTCTCACATAAAGTGCGCGAGGTCATAGGTGGGTGTGCAGTTGCTGTGGTAGAGTTCACCAGTCTTTGGGTGTTCTATCTACCATATCCTAAGCTATTCCACATGTGTTATGAAGTAAGAGAGATGCTGTTAAAAAAAGTTCTCACTAAAGAGAAGATTAAAGCTGCTTTAGCAGAGCTCAAAGATCCGCTGTCTGATGAAGCAAGTCTCCAAGTCGCAGAGATCTTACATCAAATAAAAGAGAAGTTTCTCAGAGTACAAGTCAGCTTTCAAAGCAAGTCATTATTAAGCTGCCTGAGAGGGAAGTCAAGTACCTGGGAGTTGACCTTCATGGCTGCATTTCCTTCTAAAGCTAAGGATGAAAAGAAAGAGTTGGAGCTGATGAAAAAGTTCGTGAAGCAGTTTGAAGACTTTCCTGATGATTACTATAGACTCTACCATACAATACGTTGGTCATTCTTGAAGAAGGTAAGCTGAATTATATAAAACATACTTACCTGTATAAGAGCGATTCTCTAGCTTTAGCAGCACTCCGCGTATTAGCTCTAGCTTTGTTTGCTTTTAATTTATAATATTTGATATTATATTGTTACCCAAGTTTAAGCCACTTTTAGTCATAATTAACTACCACCAAACAACATCTAACTCTTGAGTAGTTACCTCAACTTCTCAAGTACATGATATGTTATGAATATACTAATTAATATAGTAATCAATCTGAATAAATAAATATTCTTAAATATATTAATATATAGTAACACTGCACCGAACTACTCACTTGTGTAATTTGACAAACATGAGATCTATGGTCAGGCGGCTAAAATAATTGACACTTCAAAATTTGTAAACATTTTCAGACAATGTTGAGAATATTCCATGAGTTTTTGAGGTAAAATTTAATTTATATACAAGCCGAAGTCTTCAGCATACACTCTACGACCTGTCTTCTTGGATGTTTTGGCAGCATGCCAACTCTTCGACCATGTCATGCATGTAATGTATGTAATTTTCCAATTTTAGAAACTTACTCAGAGTGAAGATTCAAAAATCTCCTTTGAGGATATAATGAAGGTGAGTCTACTAACTACTAATCTTACAAATTATCAAAATGATGAGCAAATAACTCCTACAGTAGTTATGGTAAACTCAACAAGCATTTTGTGTCTTATTTCACAGTTTCACTATTTAGTACCCAGGCATGTGCTCAAACCTAACCAATTATTAAACAGATTCTGCATGTAGTGTTAATATGTGTATACTTTTAGGAAATACCGGACCCTGGCACTATTCGCCAGAGGTACGATCAGCGCCGTCTGAAAAGGAAGGAACTTGAGGTAGATTGTTCTATTTCCGTAGTAGACGTGCTTATCTTTGGCAATTATCAGCATGCAAACAAATTCTTTTCTGCAGCAAATTTGGAAAATTTACCAAATAGTTTGCACCACGTTTGACTCATGTAATTTATGTTACCATTACCCTAGCACATGCTGACAGCAGGCTTCACCTTTTCAAACATGCTACACGTATTATAATTAGAGTATTTGGTATTTTAATATTTTCAAGCTGTACTGATTCTCCTTGTCGGACTAACACATGAGTTTTAATTGCTAACGTTAATGTAAGAATGGACAACTCCCACAGACTACTTGCTTTAGGGTGGCGGTCTGTGAGTTCACAGTTTTGACCAGCTATTATGCGTGTTGTGTCTTTGGCTGATTCTGGGTGTAAAACAGTCTTGTCCTTTACAGTTTATAAACCTTCTCTTTATGTTTGCTCACATTTCCAGGAAGGTTCGAAAGTCTACAAACACAAAGGTAAGAAAGAGTTGAAAGGGGAAACAGAAGAGGAAGAACTTGTAGAACTCTTCAAAGACACAGAGCTTGGAGAAAGAAAAGAGAAGGAAAATAAGGGGGACAAAATGGGGACATTAAGCAGTCAAGAAGAGCAAGCTGCAGGTGAACAAAGCAAATAAAGACGTTAAAAAAAATCACAAGACTCTTGACTAGCTAAATAACACTTACTGTACATTAGAGGAAATTGGTAAACCGAATATTACGCAAGTCTCCAACATTGATACATACAGAAGAAGTACAAACCTTCCACTTTTGACTTTGTAGTTTTAGTAGTCCAAGTGTGGATAAGCTAGAATCAGAGGCTTTCAATTATTTTCAGCAAGTTTTTTGTGTGTGCTATCATTAGATATTATATTTTATTTGTTTCTGGCTTGTAGTACACATGCTGACAAGTGTTGACAAATGTTTTGTTAACTACTATCACAAATTAACAACTCTAACGTTTTAAATGTTTCTAACTTTTCTTTCAAATGCAGCAAGTTCTAGTTGGATTTTAGTAAAACAGATTGACTTGAAGATGTTTATAGACCAGTACTGTATACCATCAGCTTGCTTATACTAACAAATCACAATATATAATATTTATTTTATTTTTTATTATTATAATGTAGACTCCTCTAGATGAGAATGTTTCATGTTTCACTGTGTGAGGTTTCAGACTAAATATAGCTCTTTAGTTTGCAAAATGATTTCATATTTAGTTAACAAATAAAACTTAATATTAAAATCACCTTGAAAGTGGTATACAAGTGGTTGGCCCATTTCATTTTGGCACCACTGTATAATGTAGAGAAAGCCGAAAAGACCTATTGAATGCGCACCATACCAAACCTTGATCAACTGCACAATTGTATTCAAGATAGATATAGATATAGTTACATCTATGACAAGTCACACATATAAGCAAGGCAATGTGGTGCTCAGTCGGATCGTCTGCATCTGCCGCTTTATATACAAACGTTACAAGTAGGCTTCACCTATGCTTACTCTTCCTCCGAGTTGGATTCTTTTTGTCTCGTTGTGGAAAGCTAAATCTACTGGATCAATCTGAGAGTTGGTCAGGACATAAAATCAACAGGCTCCCATTATAAAACCTTATAAAACACTATCAAATTGATCATGTTTTCTATGACAGCCACATGTAAAAATAAGTCTTTGTCTTAGAGCTGAGTCTGGCTTCCTAAGCACCTGCTCATTGTCAACAAGAAACAGATGATTCCTTAATGTTAAGCTAATGAGTTAATTTTGATATCTATTGTTGTAAAGAGACCAACAGAATGGAGACCCATAGCGATGCAACTTAAACGCAATAGCCAAAGAAACTTGCAAAAAATTTAGTAAATTCTATTAGAAAGTCTTGGTATTTTCTATCAAATGTTGTTTTAAACGTTCGAGGTGACCTGACTGTCAATATGTTTCAAGATTGAAATTGACAGAATTTGATCATGGTTAAAACACTCTGGCAAAAGTGAGATTATGATGTCTATAATGGCTAAGAAAATGACAGAATGAAAATAAAGCTGCAACTTGAACGGAATAGCTGATATGAACTATCACAATGATAGCTACTAGTCATGTCACTTTGTACGTATTTTCTTCTAAGAATTTTAACTGCATTTAAGTTCTGTTGATTTTAATCTTAAGCCACCTTGGCAGTCAGATCACCTCAATTATTAAAACAATTGTAAATGATAGCAAAATACTGAGATTTTTTAATCAAACTTACTCAAATCTCGTGTAACTTCATCTTTATAATTAAGCCAGTAAATGGAGTCTTGTTAACAAAGACTCTGGATTCTATAGAGTTGATATTCATACAAAGACTGGTTTCCAATAGTTTATTTCATGGTTTCCTGATATATCGGTTAACTATCTCCTTATTTGGCTGACACAAAACACTTGACAGGATAAAACAAACTGTCAACCAATGAAACTCTTGTGTGTCTATTAGGCCTCAAGCAGATCTGTGAAAAACAGATTAATACAAAATAAAATTGGAACATAAAATATTATTTTAACATTCAATATTCTAGAATAACATTTTGTTTTCTCTGTAAAACACTTCCTGAACATAAGAAGTAAATAGTCTACATGTTCATGTCTAAACAATTCTATGTGATATTTCAAAATTCGATACAAAATAAAAATGACTGTACATGTAAACACACACACACACATACACCCACACGCACACCCACATATCCACCTACACACCCACCCACACACACACACACACACACACACACACACCCCCACATTAATATCTATCGAAAAAAATTGTACCAAAAAATAATACGCAACAATAAATACATTTTGCTTAAAATTTGTTATAAAATTACCTAGAACTAGTGTTCTACTATATCTAATGATTAGCAAGCAATAGAGAAGTTAGGTTCACTGAAATGTATTAACAACTCACAACAGTCAAAAACATGTAAAATATTATTATCTAATAATCAACAATGACCCATAGCCCATCATGATCACTGGCCACCGATGATCACTAATCATTAATGTCCATCAGTCTTCAATTACCAATAATTAGCATGCCTCAAGGTCAGCAGCCTCTCCTTTGGGCTGTGTTCATTAGTTTCTCCCATATAGCCTCATGCCCTTCGCTATGTTTAGGGAGATCCTTGGCAATGTCTCCAATCATAGCAACAGAATTCTACAGAAATTCAAAAGTTGTCCTTAAAAATAGTCTAAATATTGATAGGTACACATTTTATCAACCCAGCATGATATTAAGGCCTCCAAGCTGACAAAAGTGCTCACAGTTAAAACATCGCCAAACATTTTAGGGAGGGGTGAATTGTGCATATATCGATATCTCTATCCATTGGCAATAGAACAGTTTAGGGTATAGCAGCTCCAACCAGCCTGTCAATCTACCAAGTTAAATATACTGCTGATTGTATAGGCTGGTGATTATTAGACGGAAATATTTCATGATATGGTGTTATCCCAACAATGGTTTAGGTTAGATTATAATTTTGAGTTTTAAACCTTGCCGACTGAATTCATCTACTAAACACATTTGCAGTTAGCCAATAACAAGGATCAACCACTTCTGTACTTCAAGAGGTGATTCAATGCAATTAACCAACCACAATGAACCACCAATCAACCTCTTACTGAACCTGTTAACATTAACTATTGACCTTTCAGTGACCTTATTACAGAGATAAAACTGCAAAACATTAAAGTCTTGTACCAGAGAATTTCAACATGCAATATTACAATCAAATCACATTTTGAAACCCGACTCAAAAACACTTGAAAACCGAATAAATAGAGCTGGATGTATACAATTAATAGAGTTAGGTGTAGAAAATTAATAGAGCTAGATGTAGACAATTAATAGAGCTAGATGTATACAATTACTAGAGCTAGATGTATACAATTAATAGAGCTAGATGTAGACAATTAATAGAGATAGATGTAGACAATTAATAGAAGTAGATGTAGACAATTAATAGAGTTAGATGAAGACAATTAATAGAGCTAGATGTAGACAATTAACAGAGTTAGATGTAGACAATTAATAGAGTTCGATGTAGACAATTAATATAGTTAGATGTATACAATTAATAGAGTTGGATGTATACAATTAATAGAGCTAGATGTAGACAATTAATAGATCTAGATGTATACAATTAATAGAGCTAGATGTATACAATTAATAGAGCTAGATGTAGACTATTAATAGAGCTAGATGTATATAATTAATAGAGCTATATGTAGACAATTAATAAAGCTAGATGTATACAATTAATAGAGCTAGATGTAGACTATTAATAGAGCTAGATGTATATAATTAATAGAGCTAGATGTAGACAATTAATAGAGTTATATGTAGACAATTAATAAAGCTAGATGTAAACAATTAATATAACTAGATGTAGACAATTAATAGAGCTATATGTAAACAATTAATAGAACTAGATGTACACAATTAATAGAGCTAGATGTAGACAATTAATAAAGTTAGATGTAGACAATTACTAGAGCTAGATGTATACAATTAATAGAGCTAGATGTACACAATTAATAGAGCTAGATGTATACAATTAATAAAGTTAGATGTAGACAATTACTAGAGCTAGATGTATACAATTAATAGAGCTAGATGTAGACAATTAATAAAGCTAGATGTACACAATTAATGGAGCTAGATGTAGACAATTAATAGAGCTAGATGTATACAATTAATAGAGCTAGATGTATACAATTAATAGAGCTAGATGTAGACTATTAATAGAGCTAGATGTATACAATTAATAGAGCTTTATGTAGACAATTAATAAAGCTAGATGTATACAATTAATAGAGCTAGATGTAGACAATTAATAGAGCTATATTGTATACAATTGATAGAGCTAGATGTACACAATTAATAGAGCTATATGTAAACAATTAATAAAGATAGATGTATACAATTAATAGAGCTAGATGTAGACAATTAATAAAACTAGATGTAGACAATTAATAGAGTTATATGTAGACAATTAATAAAGCTAGATGTAAACAATTAATATAACTAGATGTAGACAATTAATAGAGCTATATGTAGACAATCAATAGAACTAGATGTACACAATTAATAGAGCTAGATGTATACAATTAATAGAGTTAGATGTAGACAATTACAAGAGCTAGATGTATAAAATTAATAGAGCTAGATGTATACAATTATTAGAGCTAGATGTAGACAATTAATAGAGCTAGATGTATACAATTAATAGAGCTAGATGTATACAATTAATAGAGCTAGATGTAGACAATTAATAGAGCTAGATGTATACAATTAATAGTGCTAGATGTATACAATTAATAGAGCTAGATGTATACAATTAATAGAAGTAGATGTAGGCAATTAATAGAGCTAGATGTAGACCATTAATAGAGCAAGACGTATACACTTAATAGAGTTAGATGTATACAATTAATAGAGCTAGATGTAGACAATTAATAGAGCTAGACGTATACAATTAATAGAGTTAGATGTATACAATTAATAGAGCTAGATGTATACAATTAATAGAGCTAGATGTAGACAATTAATAGAGCTAGACGTATACACTTAATAGAGTTAGATGTATACAATTAATAGAGCTAGATGTATACAACTAATAGAGCTAGATGTATACAATTAATAGAGCTAGATGTTTACAATTAATAGAGCTAGATGTAGACAATTAATAGAGCTAGATGTAGACAATTAATAGATCTAGATGTATACAATTAATAGAGTTAGATGTAGACAATTAATAGAGTTAGATGTATACAATTAATAGAGCTAGATGTAGGCAATTAATAGAGCTAGATGTATACAATTAATAAAGTTAGATGTAGACAATTACTAGAGCTAGATGTATACAATTAATAGAGCTAGATGTAGACAATTAATAAAGCTAGATGTACACAATTAATAGAGCTAGATGTAGACAATTAATAGAGCTAGATGTATACAATTAATAGAGCTAGATGTATACAATTAATAGAGCTAGATGTAGACTATTAATAGAGCTAGATGTATACAATTAATAGAGCTTTATGTAGACAATTAATAAAGCTAGATGTATACAATTAATAGAGCTAGATGTAGACAATTAATAGAGCTATATGTATACAATTAATAAAGATAGATGTATACAATTAATAGAGCTAGATGTAGACAATTAATAAAACTAGATGTAGACAATTAATAGAGTTATATGTAGACAATTAATAAAGCTAGATGTAAACAATTAATATAACTAGATGTAGACAATTAATAGAGCTATATGTAGACAATCAATAGAACTAGATGTACACAATTAATAGAGCTAGATGTATACAATTAATAGAGTTAGATGTAGACAATTACTAGAGCTAGATGTATAAAATTAATAGAGCTAGATGTATACAATTATTAGAGCTAGATGTAGACAATTAATAGAGCTAGATGTATACAATTAATAGAGCTAGATGTATACAATTAATAGAGCTAGATGAAGACAATTAATAGAGCTAGATGTATACAATTAATAGTGCTAGATGTATACAATTAATAGAGCTAGATGTATACAATTAATAGAAGTAGATGTAGGCAATTAATAGAGCTAGATGTAGACCATTAATAGAGCAAGACGTATACACTTAATAGAGTTAGATGTATACAATTAATAGAGCTAGATGTAGACAATTAATAGAGCTAGACGTATACAATTAATAGAGTTAGATGTATACAATTAATAGAGCTAGATGTATACAATTAATAGAGCTAGATGTAGACAATTAATAGAGCTAGACGTATACACTTAATAGAGTTAGATGTATACAATTAATAGAGCTAGATGTATACAACTAATAGAGCTAGATGTATACAATTAATAGAGCTAGATGTTTACAATTAATAGAGCTAGATGTAGACAATTAATAGAGCTAGATGTAGACAATTAATAGATCTAGATGTATACAATTAATAGAGTTAGATGTAGACAATTAATAGAGTTAGATGTATACAATTAATAGAGCTAGATGTAGGCAATTAATAGAGCTAGATGTATACAATTAATAGAGCTAGATGTAGGCAATTAATAGAGCAAGATGTATACAATTAATAGAGCTAGATGTAGACAACTAATAGAGTTACCATTCTAGTTTGATGATCCTCCAGTTTGGAGATAAATACGTCTTTCTCCAATCGTACTTTTCTTGGGAGTGCAAACATCCGTGCTTGATGGGGTGCAATGCTCTTCCTGTCAAAGTACACAACCTAGACATGTGGATTCCTTAAAATGATTATTCCTTCATCAGACAGGTTTATATAACATATTTTATATCATGATGACACTAGCGACAAAACATACCAAGCGGCGATTAAAAATCATCTTCATATGTACCACAAACAAACCAAGCTGAAACGATTTTCAGCGGTATTACTAAGTAAAACCAACTACTTCGACATAAAACCTGAAAAATCAAGGTTCCCAATTGTGATGTAGAAGAGTTGTTTTTCCTTGCCCAAAAAAAATTCCAAAAAATTTGAAATTATTCAGACCTTATTAATATCCTTCAAATAGTTCAGAAGTGTTCATTTTAGTAACAGACTTTTGGCTTTGGTTAACACAACATAGCCTGTGCTACTATAATAGAGCTATTTTTATGTGTACTACGCTTGTGCAGCTGTGCCCGTTTATAACAGTTTGTCTTTGTAAAACTAAGATGGCTAATTATAAACAAGCTCAGATAAAAATTTACTTTTGATGCTCATATCCCCTGGTTTAGCAGAGAGAAAGATTGTAGGTGAGAAGGCAGTAAACATGAATTTGGAAGCCCAAAAGATGGTGGAGCGAATGAAAGTGACAAGAGACCGATGCTTGTAGGGCAGGGCAGACGCTAACCATACAAAATGAATTAATTCAGATGGTTTTATTGTAGTTTCTTCAGTTACTATAAATATTGACTGTGTATCTCACTTGCTTTTGCTTATTTTCAAAATTTGGTATATCATTATTTATTTTATAGATTTGAAGTTTTGTAATATACCGTGTGATAACCTCAAGGCCGTTTATATAAACTTACTGGTTCATAACCTAACTTCTATCGTATATAAAGAGTCAGTTTTGCTGCAAACTGTAGCAAATATGAATCAGTCTCAAACTTTTATACAGAATTGCTATATATGGGTGACGGGCGTATTAATAATAATAATTTGACATTTAAAGTTATTTGATGCCAACTACACATGCACATTTACTCCCATTGTAAAATTCTTTGAATCAATTGATGCAGTATTTTCTTGGCTTTCAGATAATATAAAATTTACTGCTTTCAAAATAGTAGTTCCGGAGCTATGAAGTGCAACATGCGTAAATGATGGGACATTTTGTATATTGCACATGTATACTGTATATACTCGACTACACACGTATATATTAATAACGATCAAAACCGCATTCAAATTGTAAATAACTTCTCATAGCTTCAAATAATGCCAGCTCGGATTGTAAGAGTTGCACATGTTAACTGCAAGCAATTTAATCCAGCTTCTAGAGAAATATTTTTGACCTCTCAATGCACATTTATTCAATGTCTATGTCTATGGTACAAACTGTTCTGTTGAAAAGACTTTGTGTTTCGGCACATTCATTGTTGTCAGCACGCTGTCCTGAAATTATAATGCTTGTGTACAATAATTGTCAGCCGGGACAATACGTTATTGCACAGCTGAATAGACTCATCAGGTAGGATTACCGTGTGCACTCAGTCGTGAAAAGATTAATTAGATGAGGGAGGCAAAAATGGTTAGGGTGGTCAGGCTCAGCTGCAGAGAATGGTTATGGAAAGCTGTGTTATCTTTGTGAAGGCTAATTCTGTAAAATTATCCGGTCTGTAAAACAACGACCAGCCTAAATTGACGAGTCAATGCATTGATATTTTTCTTCAGATACTTTTTATGAAAAAATAATAATTCTTCTCCAGCTTGTATATTGACAAATAAAGGTGTGTATTTAGATTGCTTTTGATAATTCTTGTTTCTAATGTCACAAAGGATTTTTGCACATGTAGGCGTATAATTTTCAAGAAGCTTCAAACAAATGTGTGTGAGTTGGTAAGTGAATTGGCTGAAAGAATAGGTGCATTGCAAAATACGTGTACCTGTAAACAAACATCCATATGCTAGTAGGGTCCATATCAATATCATTCGTCGCAAGTGCCAAGCATATCAGGGCTACAATTGTTAGAAAACAGCAGCCTGTGCATTTAGAATTGTAGCATCTAGCAATCAAAATTCTTGCTGGTGACATACGTAAGATGTTAAATTTTATACAATATCGAGATTTTTCAAGAAACTTTCTTGATCGCATAACCATTAATTGAGTGAGGCTATGACTAACTCAAGTTTTATGTATCTGGTGACACCCTAAACATCTTACAATACACAGTTAGATGTACCACTAGTCAAAAATCAATCACTTTATTACATATGAGATACATGTATATGTATATAATGCATCTTAAAAGACGTAAAAAAACATGACCCCGATGGGACTCGAACCCACAATCTTCTGATTCGAAGTCAGACGCCTTATCCATTAGGCCACGAGGCCAGTCATGACAATGGACAAATTAAACGGTTTTATAAAGAAAGGACACGCCCAGCAAACAGGTATTTTGCTGTGGGTAGTTTTTGGTTTGTACATTTTATTTTGATCAGTCGATACTCGGTCTGCAGTCAGGAATTTTTGTACCGTATTTTATCTGTGAGCAGCATATAATTTGTATAACGTCCAAAAGGGCAGCAAATCAGCTCAGTATCACAGATTATCACCAAAACACTTATCAGCAGTTGGTTCTTTCATGTATTAAACAAAATCACAAAAGCATAATTATAGCTACTGCTAGTGGAAACCTGGCTGGCGCCGGCTCCAGCTTTGAAAGCCTTGTTGATCTGACGGTTCGCGGATAGCTAATGTCATTGCAGCGAGCAGAGCATTTTTGTTCAGTGATGGTAGGTATACATAGGAATAGGAGCCAGGCTATAATGTGCTGACATAGGCAACACAATTCTTCCTCAGTGTGTGTTTATCAAAGTACAGTCATACTTCGACTTACGAGCTTAATGCGTTCCGAGACTGAGCTCGTATGTCAATTTACTCGCATGTTGGTGCAATTTATTCATATATAGAACAATTAAATATATATTGATTGGTTTCCATACTCTAAAAAATGCAAATAAAACACTCAAAACAAGATATTGTAACAGAAAGAACATTTTGGTTATTGTCCTAACTTACCACATGCTTTCAAAAAGCAACAAATAAAAAATAATGCAAGGAAATGTGATTAATTAAAATGTAAAATTAAATACCTATAATAGCAGCTAATGCTAGCATTTGCCCGAGAGGGAGATATAAGTTATCCTTCATTACAACAGTTGACTTTGATAAATTTGGATTTAATCAAAGTCTTAAAAGACAAACTTAGAAGCAAACCTAAAAGCAAACTTTCATTTTTAACTTGACATAATTAAAATTTCTTCGGCGTTCATAGTTTTAAGTTGCTCGCTGGTTAGCTAATTTTTCCTTTGTTTCGCTTTCACGACTAGCCGGCCGCTTTAAGATAAACCTATCTAAGGACGTTGGCCTTTGTCGCCCTTTCAACATGTTGCGATTAAGATGAGCACAGGTGTCGTCACAAAGGGTTACTGCACGACCACTAGCCAACTTGTCCGAATGTCTATTTTTTTAGTTTTGATAGATAGCACCGGCCTTTTCACATAGCATCGTTCAGTTACGCTGTTACCGGCCAATTGTTTATCTTTTTATCCCATGCCTGAGCAGTCTCTCCATCAGCGGTCGTGAAGATCGCTGCGCCGTTTAGAAACTATGGTTAGTCCTTTTGCGAACCAGATGCCCTGAATATAATCCTTCTGTTTGATAATTGTGGATGTATTTCGGTCAAATTGCTGAGCTAGCTCAATCACGCATACACATTTCGCATAATTTTCAATAATTTTCCGTTTAATATCAATTGTTACCATTTGCTTTTTCTTTGCATTTCATCTTTCATTTTACTGGCAAACTTTCGGTCTACGCACAGTACTTTTAATTCACACAATTATGCACTGAAAATCGCACACAAAAAACACGGTACAAAAGTATAACCTGAGCAGTTAAAAAATACAGAGTGATGCTGTTCTCATAAAACACCTCCGGCATACTTGGCAACTGACTCACATGCTCATATCTCAAACATGGCTCGTATGTTAGTGCTAAAACTTGCTTAAAAGCTAGCTCGTATCTCAAGTTTCTCATACGTTGGAGCACTCGAAAGTTGAAGTATTACTGTACTGCCAATATAAAGCTAAACGCATTGACATAAAGATTCAGTTGTCAAGGAAGCACCTTACTGCTCGGCCTTATTGTGCAACAGAAATCGACATTAGCCAGATATGGATTTTTACATTTTTCGTTTAATGTCATTTCTGTCCCACCTGTCAGTGCTAGTTATCATAAATTACATAATATATTGATCAAACAGATCTTCAGTGTACACTGGTTGAACCAATAATATCAATGTCAACCAAGCTTTCTTCAATGAATTGACTCGTTTGAGAGCCAGCGGAATCAAATGCCAAGTTACGGTAACATCTGCATTGACAGGATTCTTGATGGAGAGTGTAGCGATAATACATCGACCAACCCCTCCCCCCTCCCTCCTCCGCTATTTGAGAAACCTCAGTCGATGGAGTATCATACAGTAACCTGAATGGTAATCTGATCATGAAAAATGGCCTTAACTGGGCAGGGCACTTGGTGAGAATGCCAAACCACTGATTACCGAAACAGATTCTGTAAACCGAACTGGTGAATCGGGAGAAATCTTACAGTGGCCAGAGGAAGCAATTCAAGCACTGTCTCAAAGATCACTTGAAACGATGCCACATCGGAAGGGAAACATGGGAATGGAATGCTACTAAAAGAACCAGGTGAAGAGCTCTGACTAATAAAGGTGTGAGAATCTATGAAAATGAAATAATACGACACAGAGATGAGCTTTGAGTGAGTCGAAAAGAACAGCTCAGCAGACGCTCACAAGAATAATGACCTCCAATATAAACACTTCAATTTCCTGTGCAAATCCATAATAGGGCTAGGGAGTTGTCTTACCCCACACCGATAGCAAGCAGTAGCCATGAGTGGCCAAAGAAGGAACTCTCATGAAAGCTAAGTTAAACTTTGATACCGAACATCTAGTACTTGTGTTCGAGATCATTTTTATTAAATTTTAACCATCATTTTTATGACTGTGCATTTATGTACATGTACATGGCTAAACGAGAGACCGCTTTCGAGAACAGCATCGCTTGACCTTTTTTCTCGAATCAATTTGGAAAAAGTTGGCTCAAAGGTATAGTGACCGCGATGCAAAACACGGCTAATAGGATACAAATGCTAAAAAATATGACAACAAAATTAAAGTAAGTTTTGTAAAAGATTAAAACTCAACTCCAAGTGTGTGTTTAGTAAAGTAAATTCATTGAAGCTAAATTAAAAGTTTCTATTACGCAGGGTTACAAAAGTTAGATGTTACACTTTACACAGATCACAATAACTAAATAAGTAGTTATTACCTTTTAGCGCATGTACTGAATTACTTAAATTAAAATCAGGTTTTCCACTGTGACATCCAGTTTAGGTGTTTTATCATAGTATGCTAACGGATTATTTTGCACTTAAATATTCTAAATAAGTAAAACTGCCTTGAGATGCAAGCAAATTGACATGAGCTCAGTCACCAAATGTATTAAACTCGTATGTCGAGGTATGGCTGTAGTTAGGGTTTTGACTTACCTCACAAACTCTTCGTGCTTGAGTATTTCTTCATCCAGATCATTCTGTTGCTGGAACACGGAAAACGTTCTATTATAAAGCTTGTGTTAAAATTTGAGGCTATGTTCAGTTACAATTGACTATTTATTTGAAAAATGGGAGTTATTCTCTCGTGATAGGCAGTTAGAATGAATAAGAACCGGCAGCAATTCAGAGATACAGACTAGGCAATCTTTTATGTTCATAAAATGGAAAATCAGTAAACATTCCAGTCAAGTAAATGAAACCCAAATTACTTATAAGAAAATATATTATTATATATCTTACAATATATAACAATGTACATGAATGAAGTAAAAAGCAAACATCTTTAGTAAAGAGGTCAAAGAGAAAACAACTCTTAAAACTAAACTTGACAATAATTAGAGCTGTCTGTCCAGCTTCCAAACCAGCGGAAGGAGGTTGGAAAATGATTGCCTCACACTGGATTCGAACTCACGATATGCAGCTTGCTAGACCACCACTCTATCGCGTGTACCAATCGTTCATCTTGCAGCATTTTAGAATAATTGTACACAGAGTTATTACACCTGACGATCTCTCACAGCACACCAAACTGCTAGGGTACAAGCAATAACAAAATTAGAGAAAATCGATCACAATCTGAAATTTCAATATTATTAATGTACAGTATTGATTGTACAGTTATTATGTTAAAGCAGTCTTTATAAACTTATAACCTTCCGACCATTACAGCTACGCAACATCGACCACAAAACCAGTTAAAATCAATGAGGAAAAAGTCCTTACGATACCGACTGCGTGACTATTCAATACCAGCAAAAAGGCTGATAAAAAAATTAGCATGCTTTCAAGAATTGCATTTCAGCGTGACTCTACCTGATATAGACAGGTATGACCAGTGTCTAAATGCCCTTAGTGCTGATATAGACAGGTATGACCAGTGTCCAAATGCCCTTAGTGCTTATATAGACAGGTATGACCAGTGTCCAAATGCCCTTAGCGCTAATATAGACAGGTATGACCAGTGTCTAAATGCCCTTAGTGCTGATATTGACAGGTATGACCAGTGTCCAAATGCCCTTAGCGCTAATATAGACAGGTATGACCAGTGTCTAAATGCCCTTAGTGCTGATATTGACAGGTATGACCAGTGTCCAAATGCCCTTAGCGCTAATATAGACAGGTATGACCAGTTTCTAAATGCCCTTAGTGCTGATATAGACAGGTATGACCGGTGTCTAAATGACCTGGACTATTTAACCTTTTGACCTTTCGTCTAGGTCACTTTAAACAGCATTGACCGGGAATAATAACATTAATATCTATCTATAAACTAGGATATAAAATAGATAGTTCGAGATTCATTTTAAGGCTTTTCTAAACAATTTCAAAATGAAGAAAAATGAGGGTTTACCTTTTACTCTAGGCAATAGATGTAACAAGTGATTTACTCTAGGCAATAGATATAACAAGTGATTTACTCTAGGCAATAGATATAACAAGTGATTTACTCTAGGCAATAAATATAACAAGTGATTTACTCTTGGCAATAGATATAACAAGTGATTTACTCTAGGCAATAGATATAACAAGTGATTTACTCTAGGCAATAGATATAACAAGAGATTTACTCTAGGCCAGGGGTGCCCAACCAGTCGATCGCGATCTACCAGTCGATCTTCAAGTGCTTGGCAGTCGATCGCGGGATGATTTTAGGATAACATATAATTACAACATAAAATAATAATTATTCACTAACTAGCAGCAACTACTATTGCTGCACAGCACTTTACTAAACTACTGCACTAAAAAAGTGGTTTTAATAATAACATTATTTACCTATTATCGTTGTTTATGTATAGTCGTGTTTGATTGTGTATTTCAAGACCAACAAAAATACACGTGAACGCCATTCATAAGTTCCCAGCACAGGACCGCAGAAAAAGCCGATAGGTCCGCACTCGATACAAAACCGTGTATAGTTCTTCATGCACCCAAAATAACTTTTGTTAAAATGTTATGCAGCTTTCTGCTAGCAGTCGATCTCGTTTTTTCTTTTTGAATAAAAACATAAACCCATAAATGAGTGTTAAGACAAATCTGAAACGACAAAAAACCTATCACTTCCACAAGGAATGGGAAGAGGATTATTTCTTTGTCATTTCCAACTCTAAATGCATGTGCCTCATCTGCCAAGCCATCATCTCGCTTCCTAGAGAAGGTAGAGAATGAATGTTTTTCCTTTAAAATTATGTTACTTACTGGATCACTGCATTATATAAGCATATATGTGGAACTTAATAAAGGTGATAGGCTCACCACTACAGGCTCAAGTTTGTTTTTAATTTTTTGTTTCGGGGCTTCGCTAGACTAGTCGATCTTTGAAGGCAGGCAAATATAAAAGTAGATCACATGTCTAAAAAGGTTGAGCACCGCTGCTCTAGGCAATAGATATAACAAGTGATTTACTCTAGGCAATAGATATAACAAGTGATTTACTCTAGGCAATAGATATAACAAGTGATTTACTCTAGGCAATAGATATAACAAGTGATTTACTCTAGGCAATAGATATAACAAGTGATTTACTCTAGGCAATAGATATAACCAGTGATTTACTCTAGGCAATAGATATACCAAGTGATTTACTCTAGGCAATAGATATAACAAGTGATTTACTCTAGGCAATAGATATAACAAGTGATTTACTCTAGGCAATAGATATAACAAGTGATTTACTCTAGGCAATAGATATAACAAGTGATTTACTCTAGGCAATAGATATAACAAGTGATTTACTCTAGGCAATAGATGTAACAAGTGATTTACCCAGGCAATAGATATAACAGGTGATTTACTCTAGGCAATAGATATAACAAGTGATTTTTTTAAGAAATCCCTGAATAACTGGGCTAGACATATAAATGTCAAAATATAACTGTCACACAAGTTGTCCTCATGATATTCACCAGTAACCCGCATGCACTGTACAGAAGTGGCCAATAATTGGAGAACCAATCTTATGAACTCATCAGTGTTATTAATGTGAACACGCATGTTCCCCAACCGGATAGCGCTGTCTCCCTGTGTAGGCTCTGATTTTACATGTTTGAAGCTTGTTTTAAGATGTGTTAGGATAATTACCGATGATAAAAACCAAAAATACCAGTAAGTCTAGACCTGTTTCGGCTTGCTGGATTACATATCTGTACTGCCGAAAAAGAGACTTTAGTAACACAGATGCTAGCGTTCCTTGATACCTTTTGCATGCTGCTTTATGGAAATGTCACAAATCAATCATTCTGATAGAAAAAGGCATAAGATAGCTGAGCCTATGAAGGAATGAGGAATCAGGGCAGACTCAGACTGAGATACAAAAATGGAGTCGAGCATAAAATGAAACTGAGGCAAAAAGACAAATAACAATCAGATGGCAAGAGAAGATATAAAACAGAGCTGCATGAAAGTCAGTAATAAGCTTAAATCCTAAAAAAGTGATTGTTGAAATGACCAGCTGCAAGAGAGAAAAAGAGAAGATAACTACCTAACCAAACACTTGCAATGTTTAAATCTTTACATATTACTCCAGCTCACCACACTTCCACCAATCACATCCCAAACCTTTTGAACATATTGCCTTATCCCAAACTTGTTCATTTCTGCATTTGTGTTACAAGTTTCAAAATCCTGTGTAATCTCTGCCCAGGATATTTGCATTTATCGTTCCAAACAAATAACAAACATTGTTTTCATTCCTTGACACCAACATCCTCCATTCTACATATCAGTTTATGAACTTTCTGTGACTACAACCTTCCGTTCACTTTCCCTACCCCTCCGCAATAATAATAGATTATCAACCTTTAAAGCACTTTTGTTCAACTCACTTATTATTTCTTTTTCCGTCTATTCATTTTTTGGCATGTGATGAAAAGCATCATTTTGGCTATGATTACCAATGCCGATCCTTTGTTTTTTCGTGACATCATTCTATGAATATGGGACTGTGAATTATCATGGTCTGCCATCTTTGCCGACAACTTTTACCGTTGAAAACACAAAGCTTCTGAAATTAATTTTCCAAATTATGCTGTTGTTCGCAATTTTGTACAGCGACGCTGAACACTTTTTTCTAAAAAATCTTTGTATAAACTCAGAATAGCACCATAAATACTAGTCATCCACATAAAGGGAGCGAGAATAACGATAGTTTGTCTACAAATATGGCGGCATTTCCACGAACGAGCGCATGTGCAGACGAATTGATGACATAAAAAAGTGAAGGATAAAAGCTATAGATGCATGTGCAAACATTGCTGATAAGCGCTAGAGACATGCCATACATTGGTACCTAATATCAGCGTAATGAAGTTTACACAAAACAGTCTCCACAAAACAATAGTAACAGGTTTCCTTATCTCAAAATTCGATAGTCTAACAGAAGACTTGCCTGCTGTAACCTGATGAAGAAGTTATCCATCTTCAATCTCTCGAGTCGATGAATAAATGGGTGATCATCAGGGATGTTCGGTCCTTGTCTAGAGGTCATTGCGGATGATTCGCTCAAGGAAGCTGGCTCTGCAAGAGTCAGGTCCTTTTGGGCAGACTTCAACCTGGCGAGCGAATTTACGATAAAATCCTTAGCCGCTGGAGGATCATCCCTTGCTTGCTTCATCAGACATGCTGTCTGTTCAATCTCTAGATAGACAGATGAAGAAGTATTCACCAAACAACAATAGTTACTATAATAAAAGCTGTATTCGTCTTTATGAAGGTACACTAAGACCAGAATTCCCAGAATGCAATGCTCTGGCTGCTAATTTTTTCAGGTCAATGTTCACCAACAGACAACAACAACATTTTACTATTTTGTTACAATTGAAACATCATCAAAGTGAACGCTGAATTGTTCATAGATTTAATAAGAGCACACCCAGTCCTGTATGACACGACACACAAAAATTACAAAAGAAACCCAGTTGAAAACCAACATTTGGAAGTCAATTGTTGCGCAGGTTGACCAACTTGAAAACAGTAAATATTTAATATATTAAAATTAAAAAACTAATATAAAATGAACACTATAAAAAAATCGTAAAATATTACTGTTTAAATACAAGAATAGTTGTTTCTTAAATCTTCTCGTAGTGAACAATCCGTGAAATTGTGAAAGGCCTAATAACAAAAGCAGAAGTTGTTTACGCTGTTGCCTAGAAGGCACCATATCGACTTACCTAAATTTATTAACAACTCCGTAGAAACTAAAGATACGGAATTATTTTGGCAGTTTGTGAGCGTGCCCGCATTATCGTTTTCTGATGAATCACTCAAGTGTGTTTAGGCACACCTAAGCAATATCTCTGCGCTTCTCATGACTCACGCGATAAAATTGCCTATTGTGTTTGCACCTTTAACGACATTAATAATGCACCACGAAATCTTTTTAAAGCACATAAATTACATAAAATTTTTATTGTATATTTCAATAAATCAGAGTCTTGGCTTTCGAATGAGCTATTGTTTGCCATGGTGAGACAGACATTGGTTGGTGTTTATAGGATTTCCCAAAAGCTCTACCGCGAAAAAGTTTACTGACATAGTCTCGAAAATTGTGACATGACAATTCTCATATTCGTTGTTGTGTGCTCTTACCGCTTATTTATCAACTACGATAATGATGCTAGTGGCAGGCGAAGGTAGGACAACTCTAGAGAACGAATGAAGATGACAAAGGAATCATTGTCATTAGTTCTCCATGTACATATTGTTTCTATGATGAGTGCCTCAGACTCCAAAAACCATACTATATTTTCCCGATGATATTATGCACTAGCTCTTTATTTTTAATATGATGTTGAGGGTGACGACTGAGACTAATTAATTTCAAGCATTGCGTGATCTCATGAAAGTGCGATTGACATTTAGTCCTAGGGCTACGCAACCGCAGGTCATAATTTAATCGATGTGATTTCATTACCTTTATCAATGACAGTACATTTATTGAAGCATAATTAATTAACCCAGAACATGTGTTTGTATTGGTCGAGGGCGTTAGCACGATTGGGGCATTGTTGATTATCTAGAATCTTAGTTTATTATTATCGCTCTCGGGGTTTAACAGCACCGATTGTCACAGAAAAACGCAGCCTCAATGGCAGCGAAAGGTATCGACGACCTAAGGCTAAATGAGAATTATGACGTCACATTTTGAATACCTGAACCAAGTGTTTTTTTTTGCAGGACATATTTTTGACACCCCGTTTTCACAGTTATATTATTCTTTGTGTATTGAATATAGGGTCATTCGAAAGCCAAGATTCTGATGTATTGAAATATATGATAAAAAAATTATGTAATTTATGTGCTTTAAGCATATTCTTCTTAAGTGTGATCAATGCTGTTGATAATGAAAAATATAAATACATGTGCTGGCTTGCCGGATTTTTCTGTGCTAGCTGGTTTCTTACTTTTGAATGAATGAAACTCAAATTGAAGAATACTCTTTCAATGCTAGCACTTGCGCTGATTGCATAATGTCATTCATTAAACAGAGTGGTGAAGGAAAACTGTTTTAGCTACGATCGCTACCTCACAATTAATCCTGTTTTGAAGCTTAGGAAAAAAACTCATAGGTCATAACTTCAAAGATCCTTCTGTAACATTGTACTACTATACACGCAATCAATATATCTTCATCAATCTTAGTAATTCATGACTGAGAAATGTTTACTGATTTGCTATGCATACATAAAACCAGATCGTTTGTCAAAAGACCCAGATTTTTTCCAGTATATCAACAACAAAAAATTGAGGAAATGAAAAACTTCAAAAAATTATAATTCTTTTGCCAAAAACAATTATGATGTAAATCAACGATTTAATTTACTTGATTTTTACTGACAATTATAAACATCTAAATAACAATAACAAATAGAATAACAAAATTACTAGTAATACTGAAAAATCTAACCAGCTAGGTATCTACATGTATATTGTCTCTAAATGCAGGCCTTCGCAAGTATAGCAAACCTTTGAAAGTACAGCAGGCCGACTAAAAACAACCTAATCATCGGAAAACATTTCTATGTAAAATTTACTGCACGCTTTTTCATCTGATTGCGAAATATGCACTTTTACACAATTTATTAAGATCTTTTAAAAAATAAACAGTAAAATTTGCAAAAACTCGAGAAGAGGTAGAAAAGGCATCAAAAGAGAAAGCTCTTCATACCCGTTTCGGTAAGTGTTTTCATATGCGAAATTTTGCAACAACAACAACTCACCTCTCCATGCTTGTCGTCTGTTGCTATCATCCGTCGAATGTAACGCTTTTAGCATAGCCTTCTCGTACATCTCCTCAGCGTGCTGCTTTTCAACTTTGTCGGACCTGTGCCCTTCATCGCTGTCCTCGAAATCGCTATAGTAACTGTCCGCAGGAGAAGTATAACATTCAACCTGTGTGTCGCTGTCAGTCAACTGGCTTGCTGACTCAAAGTCACTACCATATGGGTGCTCACTAACTTCTTCGGTCAATTGCAAGTCACTCGAGTACGAATACGTGCTTAGAGCTGCTGGAGATCTTGAAGAAGTTTTGGAATATTCTTCCGATATATTAGAGTGCGTTTGACTAAGCGAATCGAACTGAGTGCTGTACGAATCAGTGGAAGTGTTGGTGTGTGACGCATTTTGTGATTTGTCTTCATTACCAGTTTTGGTTATACATTGACTTGAGGTCAAGGTCTCTGATTTTTGTGAAATAGGTTTGTGAGAGTCAGCAAAGTTTGAGCTGTAGCTGCCTGTAGGCGAATGGTGTAAAGAATCAAGTGTGGGTGTGGTGAAATCTTCGGAATACGAAACCTTTGAAGAACTTTGCTGGGAAATATCCCTGCAAAGGATATTTGAATACCATCAAAAGGAAAGATAAATCTCAACACACATATATATCCATCCACTGATATCTAAAACAATAGCTTCTTTGAATAAATCTTTGAGTTAATAAAACCAATCAAATTAAATCAGTAGCTTCTTTGGATAAAGATAAATCTCAACGCATATATATATATATATCCATCTATTCAGATATCTAAAACAATAGCTTCTTTGAATGATTTTTCAAACTTGCATCTCAAAAGGCATCTGAGTGGTCAAATACGCTGCAAGTGGTGAGCCAACAAATTATTCTGGTTAGTCTAGCAATTTCTATAAAGAAATTTATCCTATAAAAATGAGAGGGGATTAATTATCATCAAAGAGCCATTCCCATCAAATTTTAAAATATTTTATCAAGAAAGTGGAGATATTTCTTCTTAATTCGAGATTTAGTTTGTTGTTTTAGGTGATCTGACTGTCAGGAGGTTCCAAGATTGAAGGCGAGAAATATTTATCACAATTAAAGCGCTCAGAACAAAAAAGATAAACCCAGACTTTCCACAAATAATGTCAGCAGTTGTACATATTGTTCATAGGTAATAAATATAGAGTCTCATCAGCATCTGGTACTCATATGTTACACAGCATTTAGTGGCAATCAATAGAATGAATTCTAACCTATCAATCTTTAAACATTTGAAACAACTGCAGCAATGTATCGTAGTCTATATTTAAAACATCATTCCAACAACCATGAGCACATGCAAAAATATATATTTATGTCGATAGAGATACGTAACAGCGCAGCTTAAACAAAATAGCCGATGGTCCTATCAAGAAAGACAAACTGGGAGTGTGACTACTGACGTCATTTTTTGAGACATCTTTTTCTTCAGAGAGTTTCAACTGAAATCAAGTCTTATCGACTTTAATTTTGAAACATCTTGGCAGTCAGATCTCCTAAAACAAAATCTCACATGATAGAAAAATATTTGAAAAATAGACGCGAATGATCATTTCAGAACTAATGGAAAATGTGATTAGAATGCGGTGACAAGCAATAAACATGTCAAGCGTAAAGAAGACTAGAAGTCTTTTCAGTTGTCTTTAGAAGTACAGAGCTACAATAGGTTGCAGACCTCAAGTAAGAAGTAGCGGAGCTGTGAGTAGGCTGCTCGAAGCTGTCAGTATAGTCAGAGGCAGCTGTGGCATTGCTCCTACCAGAGAGAGGCTTTGTATAGGTTAATGAATAGGAAAGACTGTTATATGTCTCCAGCTCTTCTATGTCAGAGTCCATCGTAAAACATTTCCTGGAGCCACCTTCATACTACAATAACAAATAAATTCAAACTTCCCTATCGTCAGTCTGCATTGGTAAAAGTCTGTATATATGCTGCCTAACACTACTGGTTCAACAAATTAGAAAAATTAGGTCAAAGAGAAACAAGCTACCTCAGCGCATTTATAAAAAAATTGTGTCAAAAGTACATTATATTTTTCTGGTTTAATAAATAAATCTGTTATAAGAATTACTCTTCAACTCCCTCTTTGAGTGATCGTATAAAAAGATAGCTAGCTCCAATTTGACTGACAAGGAAACATAGCGTATAAACGTCCTCACAGATTGAAGCAAATTCGATGTGCCAAGCAAGAATTAAATGTAAAAACCTTTTGATAAAGAGACAGCTTTATCACAACTTTTTGTCATGATAAAGCTGTCTGTTTATCATGTCTGAAAATTCAGTCCAATGAATTTTCAGACACTGAGGGTGCCCCAAAATCTATGCTCGGTCCGTTCTTGTTCCTAGCATATAAAATGATCGTGCGAATGTCAGGTGCAGTGTTTGTTGGCCTGTTTGCTGGCGATACGTTAATATATTAGTCAATAATATTCAAGAAAAAAATCGACTTCCAATGCAACATACATGCCTTGCAGTCATGGTCGTCTAGGTGGTGTATGTCATTATTTTATTGTAAGCACATGCTCGATAATAGTGTTCGATGGTAATACCAATGATATACAGCCCCCCAAGGATAGCCGACGGCTATCATATGGGCGGGGTTGAATGATGGAGCTCTGTTAGGATTGCGCTAGCCTAAGTTTCAGAGCAAACACAACTCTCGCGGGACGGTCGCGTTGCCTTGTTAGGTTTTGGAAAACACGACTCGCTGTTATCGTTTCATCAGCTCATTCAGTCTATAGGTCCCGCGGTTCACAATAGCAAAACCTTGAATTTCTACAATGTAGGGGTGATACCTAACCAAAATAATAGATCCATGCAAAATAAAACATTTCGAATTACCTACTTTTAGTAATTTTAAAATTGGTAAAGGTCGTAGTATATGCCTAAAGTTGAATATAATTACCGGAACAACGGCATCTTTTTCTAGTTTTTGATTAATATTTTCCCACCCCTAATATAAAATGACAGTCTCATCGTCATCACATTGTTTTACCTGGCCAATAAGATGGGACAGCAGGCAAAGCTGTGCAGTGTTGTTTTCATACTCAAAATCCAAATAAAAAACCGAATTTGAGCTATTTTACGATTGTGACTATTAATATCACGAATGCTTGTGAATGGAACTGACTGATCATAACGGTGACAATATTGGGATACTATATTTATTTGACAACAAAATGAATTCAACAGATAAGTAAAATAACCACTATAGTTCATAATATTTGTAAATTTACAAGGTGCTTTATTCAGCATATTTGTTTGTTCGGGTGCCGTGTTCGGGTTAATCCCAACAGAGCTTCATCATTAAACCCCGCCCATGTGAGCGCCATCGGCTATCCTTGGGGGGCTGTATATCATTGGTAATACATCGTCTTCGTCGCCAGACTATTGTCTAGGAAACTTTCCCCTGAACATAGTCGTAGAGACGAAATATCTTGGTTTGATATTGCAATCAGACCTAAAATATCCAACGCCAATCGCCGACTTGACATGGTGAAGCGTACACTTTATCCCGCTCTGGAGAAAGCTATATTTTCAGCCTATACAAGTCTGGGCAGACCACATGTTGTATTTGCAAACACAGTATAGAACACACCAATCAACAAACTGGATTAAGACATTGAGATGGTACAAAAACAAAATACAACCATAAGATATATACATACCTGCCAACTCTCACGCATTGGGCGTGAGACTCACGCAATCACCCCAAAGAAAAAATGAAAATGCGTGAGAAATGCGAGAGATTTTCGCCCCAATTTCCACAATTTTATATATATTATCATTGATACATCAATTGCCCCAAAACCAAATCTCACGCATTGCCCCACTCTTGGGTTGGCAGGTCTGGATATATATCCAACATAAAAAGAAGATAACGTATTACTGCGGCATGTGTGTTGAGTATCCTAATCGCTAATGATTTTAGCGATTGTTGTTATACAAAACATTTGGACTTTTTAGCGAGTCTGGTATAAACTCGCTTGTTATAACTTTATATCTACTATATAAACGGCAAGCGTTGTCTATCTATCTGTGTATCTGTCTGTCTGCTTTATAGAGTACCGTACTTTTCCGACTATTAGCCGCTACTTTTATATAAGGGCGTGTCTATTCTGTGGTTTTTTTTCACCGCTAGGGCGCATTAACGGGAATCTCCGGTTAGTACACGCCTCTATTATAATACGTAACCTGCTATTCATCGTAGGGATGGACGATAAATACTGATATGCAAATAGTATGAGTTGTCTTCTCGATATATTGAGTCACCGATAACTCCCAAATATGAGCAGTATAAATAAATTATATGGCGGTCTTTTTTTTCGATTCGATCGTGCGAAGCAAACTTAATTAATATGAGTAAGTAGTAAAATTAAATTAGTAGTAAATATTAGTAGTGAATTAAATAAAATTTACTACTCTTTAAATAAATTAATGAGTAGTAAATTACATCTAATTAATATTTACTGCCAACGTGTACCGGGAAGGTCATGTAAACATTTGTTTCTTGCAACCACTAGAAAAACGCTGTTCTCTATCTACTATATAAACGGCAATCGTTGTCTGTCTGTTTGATTGAGTGTCCGCCTTATAGAGCGGTCTTTCATTTTATCGTCGTACGAATTTCGGTCGTACGAAGCGAACTGAATTAATATGTGTAGTAACAGTAAATAAATTATAGAGCGGTCTTTCTTTTTCCATTCAGTCGAACGAAGCCGGTACTCCGAGGGTTGCGATACGCTATTGTGAAAAGAAAAAGAGCAGCTGCTATCGACTTACTGTCACCCTGCATCAGCCATGACCAGCTATACGCCGCCTGCTCAAAAGTAGGCACACGCCGAAAACTGTTTCTTCATACGCCCGACAGAAAAACCAAAAATGTTGTCTATCCGCAAGTGTTGCGTTGAACTAAGGGAGAGAGAGAGAGGGAAAGAAAGGGAGAGAGAGGGAGAGAGAGAGGGGGGGGGAGAAAGAGAGAGGGGGGAGAGGGAGAGAGAGGGAGAGAAGGGGAGAGAGAGAGGGGGGAGAGGGAGAGAGGGAGGGGAGAGAGAGGGAGAGCGAGGAAGAGAGGGGGAGAGAGAGGGAGAGAAAGAGGGAGAGAAAGAGGGGGAGAGAGAGGGGGAGAGGGAGGGAGGAGGAGAGGGGAGAGAGAGAGAGGGAAAGGGAGAGAAAGGGAGAGGGGGAGAGAGAGAGGGAGAGAGGGAGGAGAGAGGGAGAGCGAGGAGGAGAGGGGGGAGAGAGAGAGAGGGAGAGAAAGAGGGAGAGAAAGAGGGGGAGAGAAGGGGAGAGGGAGGGAGAAGGGGAAGAGGGAGAGAGAGAGGGGAGAGAGAGGGGAGAGACGGAGAGAGGGGAAAGAGGGAGAGAGGGAGATGTAACTGCATATTTGGAGTTGTTTTACAGTATGAAAGCCAACTCTCAATAAACCTTATGCTGCCCGTGAATCTGTTACTGTAGGCGGGTAATGCAGCTAGTATGAAATAAAAGGTGATCATGCGCGGCGGCCAGTTTCCGGTCCGTGAGCATGGAACATTTAACCTACAATATTTCACTACTGATTTATTAAATCTACCTACCTAGGTCACTCGCTGATACCGTCAGCCACACAACTTTACAACGTGAAAAACTTAAGATTGAAACACTTGCCAATACACGCACGAAAATGACACATGCACTCTTATATCACATTCTACCTCATGAAGAGAGCGCATTCTGCTGCCAATCTCTTACAATGAACTTATACAAACCCAGCCTATAGATATGGCCCCTACTCGAACCATAAAAAGAGGAGAATCTCCAACAACATACGCCAAAAAATCGGTGTACCATAACAGCGTCCTTCCAAAAACTGTCAAAGATTGTGCACTAACAGTGTTTATGTCACTTCTAACACAATTTCTTCCCACACAAAGCAGCGTAGCTTAATCGCTAAGTAATGTATAATGTTACAGGCTGGCTAATGGCTTTAATTTATAAAGCGTACCTCTTGTTCATGCTTTAGTGTGCCCGAAAGAAGGAGAGTAATTCACCCAGGGAGATCAGATCACAAAACCATATTTGACTCCATGTAGCGTCGGTTTGCATACTCTTGAACCTAGTTCAATTCTTTTCAGCTTATTAATTTTGCGGGAGTATATGTACCGATACGACATGAGATGAATACGGGGTTAGAATAGCGTAGTCTCAGTATTTACTTCGTCGCTCAGAGTTGCCATTAAAGTTTCCAAATTACCAGATCGATCGCCGTAAAAAATGTTAGAATAGCGGGCTACGGATGGCAACATGTTTGCGTCATTTATAAGTCTCCGAAGTCAACAGCAAAAACCCGAGCGAACAACTTCGCAAAAAATCTGGTGAGAAGGGGTACCACCTATGGCCGCTTTCGTGATGGCTGCGATTAACTGTTAGTTTTTGAGCTTTTAAGAGCTTGTTCACACACCACATTTCCACCTATTTTGAACTCACAACACAGCCAAGTAGGACATGACAAGCATCGATGCCAAATAACTAATGGAAACTTTGTTGCTAGATAACAAATAACAAATGTTTACACCTTGCTCGATCTTGTAAAAGCAAATTTGTCGATGTTACACTTGTGGACTAAATCACTCAATGAAGCAGATGGCAAGTTACTACAAGGCAAGCTGAACATTATTACTATGCTTCAAACATGACCAAAATTGAACCAATTCTCCTTGAAGTGCCATAGCAGCTACTTCACAACGGCCAACTAAAACTACTTCATCTGATATTCTCGAACAACCATCAGAAGTGTTTTTGGCTTACTAACTTGCAGTGTTTGATAAAATACAGGAGTCTTTTTGAGTCACTACAACTATGGAAAAGGTTGCAGGGAGCAAAAATAGTATTCTATTTATTAATTTTAAACATTGTTAATATATTTTATTGAGATTTACTTCAATGGATCTTGATCAACACACAACTCACATCTAGAGAGTTGCCGTATTTACTGCATATACATGCAGGCAAATTGACAAAATAATGCAGGCAACAGCACATGTGAAAACTCATAATCGAAAAAAGATGTAGAAGTTAGGAGCTGGTTGGTATGCCGATACTATGTACAGGAGCAGGCAATGAACAATTTTCACAAGCAGTACTTAGAACAGATGTTTACTGGAAATGCATAATTAGAGGACAACTTAGATAAGAATCAGAGAAAATTCACAAAATAAACACAAGGAAAGTGTGAAATGTTTATCACAGTATGCGACTGTGCGAACGAAAATGTTGAAGCAAGCGAGGGTGGTACATTTATGCATTGGTCATCGACTGGTATCCTGCTGCAGCCGTTCTCCGTCGGCCAATAAAGTAACCGATGAGCACTATGATGACCATGACAGCGAGGGCAATGCCCACAGCTATGGGCACAATAGCATCTGTCTTGCCATTATAGCTGCAGTCAGAACCTAAAAGCATACATAAATAAAGATTAATAAGGAACATTTCAATGTCTAGGGTAGTGGTTCTTAATAAGGGTTCACTGAAGTGCAACTCAGTTCAGATCAAACCCTAAGGGTTTCAGAGGGTTGTTGCAAAAATAAGAGCTATCTTTGCAAAACCATATAAAGGATGATTTGATATGATGCCATTGTTTTAAATATATTATACTTAATAGGACATTTGCATGAGGCTGAAAGATGTCCTTTGCAAGTGGCTAGATTTTTGCAAGAACAATGATGTCCTGTTCTACTACTAGGTCGTTCATCTTACGACTTGCTCATAGTAAACTCTGCAGGCCAATATTGACTTGCGACTTTCTCCATTAAATATGTTTCAGCATATCAAGTAATTTCTCAATCTAAGGGATTCCAAAATGGTTGAGGTCTTTCAAAGGCAACAAAAAAAGTCACCATGGTTTTGCAAGGTCATGTTTTTATAAAGAAGTATTTGATTTGTTGTGAGTTGGGGCATTGCATTGGTTTTATTCTTCGGAAACAGTGATTTGCTCACCAGTAAAGCATATACCTGATATAACATTATGTCTTCAATGTAAAAGATTTGTTTCTTTAATGAAATATGATTTGGTAAAAGCACATGTGACACTGGTGGGGTCCGTGACCGTCCAACAACGCTAAGAATCATTGGTCTAGAGGAAACCTTTATGGCATCTATCTTGCACTCTGATCAGAAATGAGGAGGCTAGCTTACACCTTCACAATTTGACGAACCTAAAAGTTGACTTGTAACAAAATTCATATTACAGTTATTTGATATCAAACGATTCACTATGTCTTATTCTGCTGTGTTGTAGGTGCAAAATATGTGGAAATGTGATTACAAGCTCTTAAAAGCTCAAAAACGAACAGTTAATCGCAGCCACACGAAACCCCCGTAGTTTGGATTCTCTTTCCAAAACGGCTCAAATGTGACATAGTTGTGGTAGATGGTTTCCGTTTACACTTTCATTCAACCTTATTCGTCGAAATATTTTCACAAATATACTTCACGCATTCAATAAAACCATGTCTATTGTTTTATCGTCATTGTAATGCTGTCAGTTTTAGCAGTGATACCTTATAACTTACTGTAAAAATTCGTATAATTTTTTAACCTTAGTTCGAAGGAGTACATATCATTGTCTGATAATCATGACGAGCCTGTTGGTCACCGGTGATAATCGAAAAGTGCTGCAGAAATTATTTGCGAAGTATTGGGTCACATGATCAGATTACGACTTGCTGATTAGACTAAGCCGAAACAAAAGTGTAAAGTAGCGAGCATCTATATTTGATACGGGGTCGTCGTTAAAACCCGAAGTGTTTGTCATAAACTAGTGCTACGGTAAGTTTTATATTGAGCTTTGTATTGGCCTTTCAATTCACATGAGAACATCATGTGACAAGACTATACCCAAACTGTAATGACAACGCCAGAGAAATAAACAGATTCCAATCTACGGCGGCTTTTCGTTTTTGAGCTCTTAAGAGCTTGTAATCACATCTCCACATATTTTGCACATACCACACAACAACGTAAGACATGGTGAATTTTTTGATACCAAATAACTGCAATATGAATTTTGTTGCAAGTCAACCTTTAAGTTTCGCTGACGCGATTGAGGGACGACTATAAGAAACGATTTACAATAACCTGTCGGATATAGAGACAAATCACAAACATGTGCAACTTAAGTATTTATTAATAACTAAGTTTCCATACAGCGATAGTATAGCCTGTGCGCCTGTGTCGAAGCGCTACGATGGGCCGACAAGCAGATCATGTTTCCATAGTGCTATAAAAAAGCGATGGCTGTGCAACGTCTTACGTCATGGTGTAAGACTGCATTTGAAGGAACAGGAAAACAACACATGTACCTATACACATGCGCAAGTGTGACGCCCTTGGTCACTAAGAGCGTTTCCATGGCACATAGATGGTGCATCGCACCCAAACATTTCCAAACATCGACACACATGACAGAAGATCAGTTTACATGGTTGTTTACAAGATAGCTTGGTAGCTCTATTAATAGGCCCTATGGGGGTGTGTCATTATGCTATCACCGCGTGAAACCTTAGTGAATGTTTAGAACAATACTAAAGGGAATAAGCCATTCATACCCAGCCGTCTCATCACTTATCTACATCCAGCTTGTTGTGATAAATTGGTCTTCTTATCAAGTGTCAAAGAGACAAAGTTAACAGGCTAGTCATCAGAGGTCAGCATTTTGAGTTAGTTAGATACCCTCAGTAAACCTTCTCGCAGTATAAACTAGTCACCTTTGACTGACACAAGAGATATGGCAGTTAATAGTGAACATTTGATCAACATACCATTGTTTAATGATGCATTTTCTGTTATAACTTATAACTAGTAGCCTAGCGTTTAGTGTGATGTGAAAGATTGCCCTGAGAAGTAGCAAGATTATTCGGCAATGCAACAACTTGGTCGAGTTGAGTAGATGTGCCATGCCTGGCTGCTAAGATGAATGTGTGAGTTCAAATCCCATGCGATGCAATCGTTTTACTAACAGTGTAATCACAGATTCTCATAGATGCATAGACAAAGCTCATACTACAGTAAAGATTAGCAAAGATTAGAGGTGGTACGGCTAGATAAACAATAGTCTAGGCATGGCTCTTGTGGGGGATTGGGAGAGAGCCTGGGACACATAGCGAAAAAAAGGTAAGATAACTTCTGCAAAACAAGCGACGTATGTTACATATGACGCTCAGACTGATACTAATGGAAGCGTGTCGTTAGATTCGGGTCTCATGATGTATTAGATGTGGCGCGCTTAAAAACCTATTGCCACGGTCACGTGACTTGATCTAGTAAAATGCCATAAATTTTTGATAGGCTGAGTGTTTAAGTAACACCCCGTTTGATAATAAAACTATAAGAACCATAGGTTACTATTCTCTTGCGTTTTTACGTTAGCAGCTTCATTTCCTATACTGATAAAAAATAAAGCGATTCAAAAGTTACTATCAAAGCTAGGCATAGTCACACTGAGATCAGAACAGTTTTAAGCTTTACAACATATTATCGCACGTTTTGACCAATTTATAGTTCTTCCTACTGGCTTCGGAAAGAGTATTTGCTTTCAGATCGCACTGTTTTGCAGTGGTAGGTCCGAGTTGTTTATAATAACTGTCGCGAGTAATCATAATACTCGCGAGTAAAATAAAACTGAAATTACTTTTTATTAGATAAACTTTTCTTTACTAGCAGCGCGCGATTAATTTTTGTTGTTCTATTGCTATTCGTTTGCTATCTTTGTATTGTTATTGTGAATTTTTTTATTCAATTGATTCAATTTTTTATTATAATTAAATCAAAACATAATGAATTGTAAATATGAAATAATATAACTCTCGTTATTGATTTATTATGCAACCAATATTTTATACTTACTAACCAGCGTTTGTTTGCTGCCAATTCCCAAAATAATACATAATACTCGCGTAGATCATAAATAAGACCGTCACATGATACTCCTTCGGAAATAATGATTGTGATATTAGCGACTTCAAAAATCGAATTTTAGAGTTGTCTTCCCCGTGTGTTGCTATGTGTCCCAGGCTCTCTCTCCCAATCCCCACGAGAGCCATGCCCAGGCTAGATAAACAACGACTCTGTTTGTTTAATGGCAGGACAGCTCAACTTATGTAGCTTACTAGCAAGCAAACATCCACTAACTACTATTAAAAGTCAAAATAAGGTCATTACTTTATAATCAACACAAGCTTGACAAATGAGTCATACAAGTACAGACATGTGAGGCGCTGTGATTCAAGAGCAAACAGACCACTAATACACAAGCGTGGTGCAATCGATATATATAGTTGGCAGAGAGTTCAATTGACTAGGTGATTAAAAGGCAAAACTAATGTAGCAGCAAAATATAATCCTACTAACGCTTATCAATGCTCATCTTACAACAATATTTAGAAACCTTTAATTTCAATCACTATGACCATGACACTAATTTCATCAATATGACCTCGGTATCCTGAACAGTCATCAGCTTCCAAATGTTGGGCTGAACAGCTGAGCATACCAAGAAGCTCCAACAGCTGGTACTAGCACTGTAGATCTCTTAATCAAGCCCAACTAGTCAAAAGTAGCTAATGAGCAAATAATGCAGTTTGAAACATCATCAGTGAATTGAATACTCAATGAAACTATGGATACATGTACCACTACTCAAGCCATTCTGTGTGAACAATAGTTCAAAGAAAGACTATGTCTCCCGAGTTTGCAAGCAGAGGCTGAGTGTGCGTTTTAAGATCATTGTTGAATAAGCATTGCTCTGTGATCTTGGTTGGACATGTCCGAGTTCAGTGGCAAGGAACCTCGGTGACATGTACACTTGGGTAGAGCAATGTAAAGTTGGATGTTTTGAGTTCAACTCACAATAAATATTCGAGACACGATTGAGTTTGAACTCTAACACCAAACAGTTGTTTGCTGGTCAGATATTTTAGACCACTAGACCACCGATGTTCTCTGTCAACACTCAAGCATAAATGAACTCTTTGAGAACAACTGTTTTATAGCCTTTTATGAAGTATGCAAAATATGAAGTATGCATTGAAACTAGTTAAACCAACGATTGGTATTGCAACCAGAACCTATGTACTCAGCAAACATTTTCTATGAAGAAATGTATTTTCATTTGTTGTAATTTAGTACTTAGGCTAGCAAAGTAACAAATATCTATTTACATGTAGTTGTTACGGTTTGTAATAAAATTTAACATAACTATGTACAAGACCGTGTGGGGTTTTTACCTTGGAGACGAGCGTTATGGATAATATCAGTCCAAGAGGGACTTGACTGAAACGCGTTCGTTGCACAAAACTTTTGCGACCCTACGTCACAGAAACTTTCAATTTAACTTTAATGAATTTAGCTTATTAAACGCATACCCTAGGACACTTATATTTCGCTAGTATTTAGTTTCGTGAGTAGCACACAGAGTAAAATTTCGCTGCAACTTAATTTCGTGGCTCTGATGAGTGCGAAAATATAGTGGTGTGAAAATAAATGCAGTGGAAAAAACATTACATTCCTCAGGTCCAGTTCACTAATAAGAAAAAAATTCAATTTGGGAATAGTTCGTATTTGTAAACCACAGGTTGAAATGTGTGGGTGAGATCGACAAATCAATTTGATCACTTGCTGCCATTTGTTTCTTCGACTATCAATGACGTCTAGGTCCCTCCTGCCGTGACTTTCACACTCTAATCCCAAGAAGAAGAAAATATATAGGTAACAACCAACTTCCCAACCAAAACTGTATAACCCTTACGTTGCTATAAACGCATTTATGCGTTTTCTAGGGGTCACTGACATAAACGCATTTTCTGACTTTCTCAGCAATTGTCTGGTAACCTGATTTTATTATTTGTTGACCACATAACCCACGGTCTTTAAGTGTTTTATGAAATTGACTGTGTTGTCCGAAGATTTCTCTATAAAATCAGCCTAAAACAACGAAGCAATTTTAAACTTTTGTTTGAGAATTTCTAATCTAAAAACGAACATTTTTCTGTGAGTTCATTAACTACCCCGCGTGAGTCATAAAACAGGTAATTAGTTGTTGATGACATAATAGCCAGTTTATATTTTCGTGATTATACAGATAATTAAAGTAGAACTTGAAAAATACTGTGTACATATCATGAAGCAATATCGGCAATTTCGGTAAAATGGCTGGCACTAGGCTGGTAACGAATTTGTACATGATTGGCAGTGAAAGAGATAATGTGGTTGGACATGATGAGGGTTGATATTGTTTTTGGATGGTAATAAAATTCATCACTGCAATAATTATTCTTCAATTTTACGACTTCACCTACCAGACTTTCATTCTCACCAGTTGAAAATTTGGTGACTAAACTGATATTGCTTTGCCATGCTGCTCAGTTGGTGTATTAGCTATGAGTTTACCAGAAATTTCCCATTTATCCTAACCACAGACGAAAGTTGCCTGCATTTCTAATATTACGATTTTATTGTGGATATCAATGAACAAAGCTATTTAACTTCGGTTTTCGCTCGTTCATTATGATAGTTTAGTTTCGCTCATTAAATTTTTCGCGAAAGGATTACACCGCGAAAACGCGAAAGTTAGATGCCGCGAATACATAAGTGTCCTAGGGTAGTTGAAACTGAGTTTTAATCTTTTGATAAACTTACTTTTCCATTTACAGTATAGCGTTTTCTGCCTTGAGTTAACTATAACTTTTAGCTAACCCTTTAAAAACTTTTTTCAAACTGGCTCGAGGAGAAAAGGCCAATCGACGCTGTTCTTGGAAGCGGCCGCTGGCATACCTGGCCATAGTGGCCATCGAAAACTGGCTCGTAGGCTCGGATCTAAAAAATTAGTCGTAATCAAGGAAAAAACTTGCTAAAAAGTCTGATCGAATCTCGAGTATCTCGCATGTTAGGTCAGTTCTATATAGAGGTATGACTGCAATCGAATTATTAAAAATTTTCTTGACCTTTGTAGAACAAGTGCAGGTATTATTCAAAGAAATACCAAGTAAAAACACCATGGAAATAATTGGCATCCATGTTTGAAATGAACAGCAACTAAATCACGGAAGCAGTGTAGCTTGCAGAACGACGTTGCTATGAAATAGCAGCCAGTACAACACGACGTAACATATAAACAAACCTGTCTTTTCAAATTTAGGCTTATCTTCCTTGCTCGTCATGAAGGCATCCACTAGCAGGTCATTTATTGTCAATGATGAATCATTAAACTTGACCGTTACGCTGTTAGCGCACTTGTATGAAGTACCAACTGTAGTCTCCAGAGAGTTTGAAGGACTCACAGTTCCGTTTTTGATCACTGAAAGATGAACAAGAGAAAACTGTCAGCAATGTCTACACACTTTGTAAAAAGTGATGTAACATCACTTAAAAGAAACTCTGTGTGATAGCCGAAAGACAGGAATTATTTGCAGTGTCAAACGTAATAGAATCATAAAAACGTGTTGGAGGACTGAAAGGAAATTGAAACTGATTTTAACCTTTCGGCCCTGATTTGGCCTCTGGCCTAACTTTTGGCCCAACCCTAACTTTGGCCTACAATATAAATGCTGCAACTTCCTACTTGAAGATGTATGAGATGTTTTTCCGTCTACCTCATAGAACTTAGAAGCCCATATATAGAATGCCAGATGCAAACCACCAGATACTTTTACCAAGCAAAGATTTTCATCAATCTAATACTTCTTTTGCAGTGTTACAGTCTGTAAGAATAGCTGCAGTATTAGTTATGATTCAGCATAGTAATTTAGGTAACATCAGAACCATTGACTATCAAAGATATCAGTGATATATAACGATGAAAGGTTGGCCAAATGACAAAAAGCAATCGTGGAAGCTGTTTTTTTGGAGTATGGGTTGAGGGGTGAGAAAAGAGGACACCTCACAATACTGGGCATACCCATTGGTACCTAGTGTACCCATTAGCATAGTTGAAAGTCTACCCAACAATCTCTCTTGAGTAAGCTTAGCCTACTTTATTATACATCTAAAACATGCAATTGGTCTGTATGTGATGTCACAAGAGCAAAGTGAGAGTCACCATGTTTCCATTGCGCCGATGATAGGGACTTGAAGTTGTGTGGCAGGTTGAATTGAAGTGTTTTAATGAACATTTGCACGCTGCGGATCAGCGGGAGCGCTTTGGCAAAAAAGAGAAGGAATTCTATGCCAGAGATCTTTGTGGTGCATTTAGAACTAATCAAATCGAAATAGGAACGGCTGAAATGTGAAAAAAGTTTAAAATGGAACAGCTTGTACAGCATATTCTTGCCAATCATTCCTAAGTGACGTTTTGATCTTTTGCAAAAATGAAAAATTGAGTAAAAATTTGTGAGTAACAAAAACTCCCTTGAATTGCGAATTTTTGTCACTTCCATCTTGTCATGGAAACATAGTGAACACCACACGAAAGTTAAATATCAAGAACAAATTTTCGAGCAAATCCTAAGTTCGCGTTAACGTTGTCCGTGGGTACCAGTGCTACAACTGGTAGTCTGGTACACTTCAGGCAACTGCTAGTACCGCATGTCAAGTGATTTTCTTTTCCGTTATCTTTTCCAGTAGCTATGCACGACTCTAGTTATATCGAGACAGCAATGATTATCGTTAACACAACCACAACTCCATTCTATGATTCATGATCAGTCGAACAACTAAAATTGCTGCGTCTTTATAAAAGTGTTGGGTTATCATAGAATTTGGTTGAGGTGTGTAAAAAATAAAAACAAACTTTGTTTATGGCTTTTCCAGATTGTAACATTCACTAATGTAACGCTGATAAATTTCACACAGCCATTGAAGAATGTATTTATCTAAAATCACATCAGCTGTTTGCAATTGATAGTTTAGCCAGGCCACTGCTCTGTTATGTACATCACAAGGTCAGATAACAGGTCATCAACCAAGTGAATTTATCTGTTACAACCATAATCATAGGCTGACTGCCCCAGCGAATACACAAATATATTCACAAATATTAAAATGTGAACACCCTGAAACCATTTACAGAACATAGATTCAACTTCGGTCGAAAAACTTGGTAAGTGTCAAGACTGCCTTTAATAACAATCTCTTCCAGCTCAACTACAGCCAAACACTGACTCTAAAATTTCCGGAATCCCCCAAAGTTTGTGCACTAAATTAATAAAGTAACCAATTTTGAATGATGACAAAGTGTAAAAGTGCCTCTGAGTTAGTCAAGCACGCCTGAACCTTTGCATACTTTGTATAGTAGCAAGTCCTTACAAAAATCTATTCTGAGGTCTCCTCCACGATAAAAAATTGTCAGCATTTAAATTTAACTTTTTGGTTGTCTTAAAGATGAACTTACACAAAATTTTAGTCAATTTTAACAGAAAGTATCAGTATTTTTCTATCATTTGCGATTTATTTCAATGTTTGAGGTGGTCTGACTGGCAGGGTGTTCCAAGATTGAAATCAGTAAAACTTGATTGAGGTTAAAAACATGTTGAACATGCTGTGACTAAAACTTGATGCACTCACCGCTAAAGCTCAAAACAGAAACCGAGAAATATACATAAGTCAGGCTGTAGTGACCACCATCTTTAGTAAAGTTGAGGGAAAGACTGTTGTTCACCGCGAATGCATTCCTCCAGGTGAGAATCAGCATATCGGTGTTGCTACCACATGAGCCAGCGACTATCGCATCACGAGGAACGGTTACATTCATTGAATGGTTTTCCTGAAAAGAGCTGAAAGGATTCAAAAACCCAAACCATGATGAGACAGTTACGGGCAGCTAAAAGATAGTCTAGATTTAAACACAATATTGCTATGAGCGGATTGAATGAAGCACAGTAAAATATCTTATCAAAAACCATTCTAAAGGTTTGTTGAAATAATTATTATTTAAAAAAGCATAAAACGACAGGAGACGTGGCTAAGCGAAAATATATCTACTGCAAAAGAGCAAAATTAGTCGGATTGATCACTTTGTATGAATCCATAACAGGATTTCCCAAACAGGGGTGCCCTCCCCTTAGGGAAGGGGTGTGAGGCCATTGTTCGTGAGAAGGGGGGGGGGGGTTAGCCTGGGGCTTGGCAGGAATCAATATTTATTACTTCTATCTACCCAAAATAAATATTGTAACACCATCAATCCTAAAAATGATCTGTGCATTTCTCTCCCCCCAGGAACCATGTTTTGATTAGAAAATAGCATAGAAGAGGCGGGAAACAGTAAAAAATCATTAACTAAGATGTTTTTTTTTATAAGTTGCTGCTGTGTGAAAACGTTAAGACTCTTTCTTAGAATGACCTTCCAGTAGCATTGTTTTCATGTATTCCGATTATGTCCGTTTCTCCTTATACCCTGAACCTTTTTGTTTCATTAACAAAAGAGGGTATGAAATTGCCCGTGTCAGTCATGGAGGGTTCGACAACGGAAATGAATAATGAAGCGCTGATCTATACTGAATGAGTAACAAGCGGACAATAAACAAAGCATTATCACAGCGAGCCCTGTTTTATACTTTTTAAAAATAAAAGATGCAAATAAAAGTAAATGAATAGGACTTACTCATAAAATGGAAACCTACTTCGGCTGAATAAAACTGAATACAACCGAAGTGAGGACTCTGCCTGTTCAATCTGGTACAATAACTAGGACAATACTAATAATCATAATAAAGGTTGTTTCTCATCTCAACCATGAGTTTTGTTTCGAACATTGAGGCAGGACAATGAAGATTTCAGGACTTGAAATTAGCATTTTAAGATAAGTGCTTTGAACTTGACCGCAAAAGACTAGAAATGACCAATTGCGCATTTAGGTAATGCCAGATGATTGCTAGAATCCCGATCAACAAACAAGTCAACTTGTCTGTCTTCGGCTTAATCTATATACAGTGAAACTCGGATAACTCAAACTTCAAGGGACCGAGCAAGTGTTCGAATTATCAGAGCGTTCAAGTTATCAGAGCACTGTCACAAGTCCATGTATTTGCTTATTTATTAGTAGATACATGTACATATACAATCTATAATATAAATCAAAAGCACAAATGGCTTGTTTCAAATTAAATGCTTCAAATGTAAAGTTTAAAACGTTTTTATCAAAAAGTATAGAGATTTTTCTATCACTTGAGATTGGTTCGTTGTTTGAGGTGATGTTATCGCCAGGACGTTTTTTAGATTGACATTGGCAAAACTTGATCTTTGTTGAAATGCTCAAAAGAAAAGACATCAGTACATATACAAACTATAATATAAATCAAAAGCACAAATGGCTTGTTTCAAATTAAATGCTTCAAATGTAAAGTTTAAAACGTTTTTATCAAAAAGTATAGAGATTTTTCTGTCACTTGAGATTGGTTCGTTGTTTGAGGTGATGTTATTGCCAGGACGTTTTTTAGATTGACATTGGCAAAACTTGATCGTTGTTGAAATGCTCAAAAGAAAAGACATCAGTACATATACAAACTATAATATAAAGCAAAAGCACAAATGGCTTGTTTCAAATTAAAAGCTTCTAACGTAAAGTTTAAAATGTTTTTATCAAAAAGTATAGAGATTTTTCTATCACTTGAGATTGGTTCGTTGTTTGAGGTGATGTTATTGCCAGGAAGTTTTTTAGATTGACATTGGCAAAACTTGATCGTTGTTGAAATGCTCAAAAGAAAAGACATCTTTTTCTTTTGAGCTTTTTACCCACGATCAATTTTGCCGATTTTTCTTGAAGTTTATGCAAAGATTACCTCACTTTACCTCGCTTCCGAAGGGCGATCACTACGCGGATGTTTGGTATAAATCAAATTTCATCAAACCTTTAGAAAAGTAGTTGACAAAAATATTTTGCCGATGGTGGTAATAACGACACTTATGAATTACGAAAAGTTGAGGTTTACCTCTATGGCTTGGAATAAAGTGATTTTCTAAAGCGATAACAACCGTTTCGGTAGCCGTTGGGCAAAAAACAGTTCGAATTAACAGTGTTGAGTTCGAGTTATATAGAGCCATTTATCATTGCGTGGGAACGGACCAAGCAAATCCATTCGAGTTAACCATGTGTTCGCTATATCCGAGGGCGAGTTATCCATGTTTCACTGTATATATATGGATTTCTCAATGTTTTTCCGTCTATGATTCTGTCTGGCCAACTATAGCGATAATGTTTTCAGAATGAGAAATCCGCTGTTACTACCTTTGCAACACCGGACATTTGGCTAATACTTCAATATGTATGAGAGTGTCCGCAGAGAAACCCAAGGTATTATTGAATGTAACATTATGTTTAACCAAATAAATGTCCAACCGCGATGAATTGTAGATTTTGAAACAGTCGCTGCAATTTGAAGGAAGCTGGTTCCCAGACTTGCAAAAACATTCATAAAAGCATAACCACCCAGACTTGTCTTTCTTGGAACCATGAAATTTTGCCCACAATGAGACTTCAACACTATCACATTTTAGTAAAATACTAGAATGCATAAGTTATTTTTATGGTTATTGATACTCCTGAAGGATTGACACAAGCGGTAAAGTAAACTAAGATAGTAGCTGATAGCACTTACCTTCGACGCATTCACATAGTTGAAAGTAACAGTTATGTTTCCCTGAAGCATTAGACAAGTAATGTTAGTCGCATCATCCGTCAGGACGTAGATAAGAGTGACAGCTACAGAAGATAGCGACAATTACTATGTTTTGGAAAATAACCCGACCAAGAGCAACTTCAAACTTAACAATTAAAGGAAATAACCATAAAAATCCACCAGAAATAACTGAAGCAACACTAAAACAAAGATTACTAAGCAGACAGCATATCCTTATATCAGCAATTATAACCACGAAATGACAAATTATCCATACTTAACAGCTATAGCAATAGAGATCACAGCTAAATAAAACACAACCCATTTAAATTTCAGTAACTTGGAAACAAAGGATTATCGCACTACAATCGAATATGATAGCACGACAATTCTGTTCCAGCTTACTGGGTTCAGAAGTTGTAGAAGAAATAACTTGGGTAGTTGTTGGAAGAGTGGTAGTTTCATTAGTAACGGGTGTTGTAATATTTGGTTCCATAGTAGTCATGTTATTATCATCACGAAGGGAATCAGGCAAGAGGAGATGCATCGTATCAACATGTCCAGCCAAAGATAACACTAACAAACCTTCAAACATCCAGAGATAAATGAGAACGAGCACTGATTTAAGCCCGTAAAAAGTAAAGAACAAACGTAAAATTCAGTCAACTTCTAATAAACTTCTTGTCAAATAGTTTATTGTAATACCTAAAGCAGTGTAAAAAGCAGTGTAAAAACAGTGTGTAAAACAAAAGCTTAAAACCATATTATATTGATGAACGCTTGAAACTGGAAACCAACTGTTATAATTATACTTACCATTCAGTGCTGCAGCGAACAAGTAAAACTTCATTGTGTCCTAAGGGTCTTTATCCTGCAATAAAATGAAGTTGCTGAACGTATTAAAACTCTTATTCAAACTAAATCTTAACCATGACTTGGAATACATTTTAATAAAACCAGCGATAACATATGCTAATAGTCATTAGTTCTGCAAAACGTTGAGCATATGGTAGGAAGTATAAAACATACGCTGAAAACAACTCCTATTTACAAAAACACCCTATGATAATAGCTTATTTTCAATATAAACCCGCAGTCTTTAATGCCATCACTCAGTTTCGCATACTTGTGACAAGCAATGAAAAGTTTTTTGACCAGCAAATCAATCAGTCTATCTAAAGATAATTGTTACAAGTAGATATGAAAATAAGCTGGGCAATTACACTACTAAACGTTGGGGACAACGATCAAGAATGACGGATAAAAGATCACATGATGGCCACAGACTGTTCGTTTCATGTACCACTTTCAATGTCTATTTGGGCCATAATGCTTTACGCGCAGTATAGTAGAGGTAGTAATAGAGGTTTCTGCCGATAACGTAAAATACATGTCACGCTTACTTGTTAATTTTACCATAAAGTGTTCACGCGCTGTTTTGTATCGGAGCGCACGGTAAAGCTAATGGGAAACATTTTGGTCCTGAAGCTAATCATGAACCTGGTGTAAAAGCGTTCTTGCGCATTGCGTCTCCCTCAACGTACATTTCTGTTGTAAGTTCACCTGACATGCAATCCAACTTAAAAATGTTAAAATCGCAGGTTTTTGTTGGTTGCCGTCGTTTGGTCGTAAGTGTGCTTATGCATGTTCTGTACACAAATATTTATTCACTCCGCAACAAGGTTAATTTTCTAGAATGGGAGCTCCAACTGTCACCAAATATCTTTGCAATTTGCCTGACTGAAACCCATTTGGGATCAGATATGCCTACTGGAGAGCGAGAAATTCAAAACTTTCAGTTGCATAGAAATGATAGATATCACCATGGAGGAGGAGGAGGAGTTGCTGCATATATTCGTAATGACTATCACTCAGATATTATTCCACTCCAGTCTTCTTCTCAATCCTTGTTGATAAAATTATCTTTGACAAACATATTCTCTATATTTTTGCTCATAGCGCACAGACCACCAAGCAATCAAGATCCAATTCTATTTCCATCACTTCTTTCCGAAGTTGATAATGTGGTTAGAAATCAAACTCTGTGGATTTGTGGTTACTTTAACATGCCAAATATTGATTGGGTAGATTTTGTTGCAGGTGAAGACTATAATATCAATCATCGTTTTCTATCAAAAATAGCTGATTTCTCCTATGAACAAAACGTCTTCCAAACTACCCTTAACAAAGGGAATACGTTGGATCTAGTGTTTGCTAACAAGTTTTTTGTTCAGGATGTGATTATCTCTACCCCTATATATAGTGACCACAGTTTGATAAATATTAAGCTTGATCTCACGCAACAAATTCAGGAGGTTTTATTTAATTCATTTGTCGCAGTTCTATATGTCATTACTTGAAGTTTCTTTCATTGGTTTTCATATTTTGAAACAAATTAGATTTATTCTTATAATTATATTTGCTTCAACAGTTGAGTGTTTCAAAAAGGATGGTCCCACGACCAAACACGAGCGAAGCGATTGGTGTGGGAGATTTATAATAAATGCACATGTGCACACAACTCCCGAAAAATTATCTGGTAACGGCCGTCACCAAACCCTTGTAACAAAGTCCTATCAACAAATGTAACTATTCATCAGTAAAGTCGTTTAAGTATAATAATGATAGAAAAAACGCATATAAACCTATTTATACCAGGCGTACAAATCTACATGTAGACCTATACTAGAATATGCTTCGTGCGCATGGTCTCCTCATCAAGCAAAGCATATTAGCAAGTTAGAGAGTATAAATAGAAAATCCTTCAGATGGGCTTACAAAATTAAATGGAAAGACCCAATTTCCCTGAAGATGAACATTTTAAACTGGCCTACTTTAGAAGACCGTAGGTCAGATATAGATATAAGTATGCTTAATAGAATTCTTAGTGATAATATAGCCATCGATATTAAAAACCACATACTTTTTAACACAACAAGTCGAACACGAAAGGGATTGACCAGAAAGGCAATCTCATGTGATGTGGCCAAATATTGGTATTTTAATCGCATCTTAACAATGAGTGCTTCTGGGTCCAATGCCTTGTCAGCAATTACAGTTGCAGGCCCATCTTGTAATACCTAATATCACACTTATCCTTGAGAGGTCCCTGTCTGTATGCCTGCTTTGTCGACTTGTTGGCTTGCTTGCTTGTATCGTTTTACTTAAATCGTGTTATTAATGCAAGCAACAAACAAATATATATATAAATATTTTGCTTGAGTTTCTTGACTAGATTAACTAGTTTCCTTGCTCGTCTTGTTGACTTAATCAAATAGTTTTTGTTTTTGCATATTTTCTGTAATCATCCGTTATCCGATTGCTCTCTTGAAGCAATCGTCTTATAATAGACCAAAAACCCCTTATTTTCTGTCTTTATTGACTTGTTTAACTTGCATAATTAATTGTCTTATTGATTTAATCAAGTCGTTTATTTGTTTGTCTCGTAGAAAAAAAAAAAAATACTGGTACATAATGACATCTCTATAATGCACCCATCCGGGCGCGAATGAGATAATATAGTAGACTAGACTATTTAAATATGTTACCAAGCCTTTGAAAGGTTACCACAAATTCCTAAAACTAACTATGTCCAACGCAGTGTAAGTAAAAAAAATGACGATGATATTTTTTCTAACTGTTCTTATGAGATTATTACCATAACTAATTATAAGTTTGGATGACTACAGAACAATGACTACGTAGTACATAATTTCTAAAAATCTATATAAATATCACAACTTCGTGTGTTGTTAGCTATGACGTTTTGAAATGTAAACAAAATTGTGCATTGGTTTTATATTATTACTATGTTAATAATATTGGTTATTCTAATATCAGCACATTTTACTTATAATATTGGCCAATATTGCATTTCTCCTATTGCAGGGGAGAGATATAAACATAATCTTTTCCTTTCATTATTGCTGTTTGTTGTATATAATAACACCCACACCCAGTACAATACAGCTACCATTGCAGTTATCCTATTGCACTGCACTGCCATTTGACTGCTAATATTGCATTTCTCAACCATCAGTACCCTTTCTTTTTTTTTCAATATCACTTTGGTCGTGGGCTGTATGACAGTGGAATTTCTAGTCTGTATTCAAATATTGAGCTTTGACTATATTTAAATTGATCGAATAAAACTTTTATATAGATTTTAAATTCAACGTTGTCACCATAAAGCAACGCTTATGTAGACAAACTTATTACATATGAGTTTATTCTATTCATTGCTCCTGATCGGGAACAACTGTAACAAGCTGCTATCTATATGGCAGACATAGTTTGTGAATAGAAAGACCTTTGGACATTGCTAAACAATCCTAATAGTACGCTTCATTTTATTACAGTACCAGATTTGACAGATTGACATGACCTCCAAATCAAGCCTAATTTGAATTGTTAAAACAACTCTTAGGCGTGCGATGAGGTAGTTGAAATAAAGTTCTCTGTTTCAAAATACATCAGTCTTTTGTCATATTTTTAAAGGTTTTGTTATTGTTGCTCTGGACCTTGGTTGTTTTACACTATATTTAAAATGATGAGTAGGTTATGGTGGTAAGAAGTTTGTAGCAACAACATTCTGCTCATTTTACTCAAGCTAATTCCATAGCACTGGTTTGCTTAACATTGGTCTAAAAACTTAACAGAAATGTTGGTTAGGTTGTTTGCATAGTTGAGCTTTGTATTTTGTTTCTCTTACAAGTATCTACCAAAGTTTCAAGATGTCTGTCATAAGGAGGTTCTGCTCATTTTGCCAGAGGTCGATGCCGCCGTTTACTAGACAACAGGCCAGTATTATAATTTATTATCTCCTGATAGTTGTGCCAAATTGATTTGGGTTCAGTTCTTTCTTAGCCAAAAGCTTCTCAGGATGGCAATTTAATTACATTTAAAAACTCAATCTTTGCAACAACAGATTTTACTATAGTAAAAGCTGCGTCTGTTCAAAGCCATGCCAAGAGTGTTAGGAAAAAGATTAAACCACGTGGGGATCAAATCAGGTATCCGGATTCTCAGCCAAATATGCCACCGTCTGCACCACTCAACCACCTTTTCACATATAAGAATAATTGTGCTCATAGTTATTACACATGCCAATCTTTCATGGTACATGGTACTGCCAGCTATACTATAATAAAATCAGTGTCTGTTTGTCTGAAGCCACCAATGGAAGTTAGGAAAAAGATTGTACCAAATGGAATTTGAACTTGTGAATGTCAGTGTGGTACATCAGCACTCTTACAACTGATCCAATCCACTCGGATTCATAAACAATTGTACATATAGTTACTGTACCTAACGATCTCTTGCCACCCACTAGACTGCCAGGGCGCCAGTTTGTACAGTATACCTAGTGTAGTATGACACTAGTTTTAATGCACAAGAGTAAATAAAAGTATTTGTATTCTTGGCAATTAGTATATAAAATCTGCTTATGATTAAAAACTGATTGTAAGACCGTTCATCAGCACTGTGATATCACTAACCTGAGATTAATGGAAGCATGTACTGGGAGCTTTATTATGTGCAAGCTGAGAGTTTTATAAGTATATAGATTACGATGTATGTCTGTAAAGGTGACATTAAAATGCTGAGAAAGGTTGTTCATCACAAGCATAACATTCCAAGCTTTAACTATAATTTTATCAATAAATTTCTCACCCTACTAGATATACATGTGAATCTATTCATTGCTTATTTTTGTGAATCACAACTTGGTTCATGTCTGGCACAGCAAGGTTAACGAGGTAACTGACTAGACCTGACAGCTTTGTTTAAATGTTAAAGTTTTGTCAAATTGTATGATTAAAGATCCTAAAAGGCCTCCTTAACAGAGCTTTTAAATAAAGAAAGGTCGTAGACTTTGGGCTAAACAATTCCTTCACCATCACTCGTGATATTTCAGCTGGTTCACGCATGTTCAGCTCATTTACAATTAAGGGAAAGCAAGTTCAATTGTACATTTGCAATTGTTTCCGTTTACAAAAATCTTTAAGAGCTTTCATCTCTTCCGAAATTATTCATTTCTGACTCTTTTCGGAATATTTTTCCAAAGAAATTATTGTTGAATTTATTCATTCGCATCAATGTGGGTGTTTTTGTTTTTAAAGGCACCAACGAGTCATTAAAAATAGTGAAACATCAATAATTCATAACATACCCTAATATAAATTGCGTTCAAAGTAGAATGTGTTCAAGTACACAAATATTGCTTTCGGGCATTTTCGAGCCACTTACACATGTGTGAACTTGCAAAAGATATTCTTCTGTATAGCCATATCTGTCTGTCAATTCTGTCTCACTCACTCTTTTTTATATGTAGCCTACTATAGGTTTTGAAAACAGGTCATGATTTTCGATATATATTTATATATATATTCTGTGCTCCGAAATACTGTCTGATGAGACGACAAACTACATCCTTGGAACTGACAGAAGCATATATATAAATACATGTATACACTTTTAAATATATGGTTGCATATATTTTTGTATGTACATGTATATCCGGATTTATTTGGCTGTTAAATTTTTTATTGATTGAGTGGCTTGCCAAGGAAGGGAGGTAATTTCAATCTGATTAAACTGTCAGATATAAAAACAATTGTTCAGTCATGTTTCTACTTGCAGAACCTTGTTTATGGGCTTCCAAAACTTAAACATGATTGATTAGGTTAGAATTAATTAAGCCCAGACGCTAGCTTGTTTCATCTTGAATTTGTCCGTAATTTTAGACAATTGGTTTACTCTCCGTTGAGCAAAACATTCCAAAGATGAGTATAGCTCGCAACTACACTCCAGCAGACAGGGTAAATATTCAGTTCGCTTCTCACTTCATTCCTTAGTAGACAATTTCATTCTAGTTTTTCGAGTGGGCAAGGTCATCGCTGTCTTCTATTGACTGGTGGTCACCTTTGCTCCTCATTCTGGCCCTGCTTCCAGTTTAGTCTCAATATCATGTTGTATTTATGGTGTTTCATTCATCCAAGGCAATGGTGTCGTGGACCATCTATGTTATACGTGACAGTTGAACAACCATAGGAACAATTAGAATATGAGGCTTGAAAATGTGGGTAGACTCATTTGTCTTTTATTTATACACAATATTTTGATCGCAATAGAGTAATCGCAATAATATTGATCGCAATACATACACAATAGAGCTCCTACAATGTGACTAATCTGTTCTGAGAATGGTTATGGTGGTTTTACGTTATACGAAGCATAGCATACTTGCAAGTAGACTGATACATTCGTGGATCTTCTCATACTCAACCTATTGGCCCTTCTAAATATAAAAAACTAAACCTAATTCGTTCATTTAGTGACTGTACAGTAATTGTGGTGTTATTAGTTTGTATTGACAACTTTTCCCTTTCGTTCTTATTCTATATACTTGGTGTAGGGTCCATGATTACAGTAATTCGATGTCAATTGAAATTTTTTCACTTATATTTTCCACAGCAACGTCTAAGCCCAAAGAAAAATATTTTTATGTTTAAAATAAATTTAAACAAATACAATGGTACCCGTATTTGTCGTTTTCTCTCCCAAGTGCGACAAAAAAGAAATCAATACTTTAGGACTAATTATTAGACTCTTGTTATTCAAATCGAGTTTAAAAACTTGCTCCGATTTGACATTGTCATTTATGTGGAATTTCTTCCATAATATGATGCTTTAATTCTTAAAGTTGCGCATTGTTTAAGTTCTGTGGAATTTACGTAAAAGGAGGTATAGATTATAGAAGCATCTATTCTATATGCTTTAAGTCTTGACCAAATTCTTGATTACCGATGAGCTCACAATTTCCTCACGATAATCGTGATACAGTTATAGCCTTTATTGAAACATGAATGCATTTCAGTTACATCTTCAATACTCTATATAATAGGTTACCTTGAAGATACAGCTAATTACAGTAGACACTTTTACAACATAAATAATCCGTTCCAGGAATGCTTACGTTATAGGGAATTTACCTCACACAAACAGTAACATGCATGTAACTTACCTAATCTATTCCAAGATTATTCCAAACTCACCCCTGTGGCCACACAAAAAGAAAAACTAGATCTGACTTTTCAATCTGTTGGCTATACCGTAACTGCAGTGTTGTTGGTTTGCATCAACAGCTCTTCTCCTTTTTTTTATAACATTCACTCTTTTATGGTTCATGATTGCGGTAATTTTACAGGAAGTTAAGTACATTACCGGCGTCCATTTACATTGATTTGTTTAATTTTTTTATAGACAGCAAGGCCCATTCTGCAAAGCAGACCAATTAAAATAAATTTTATATGTCTACAATAAAGCAAAACGACTATATTTTAATTAAAGCAAAATAATTATATTTTCACTATAATCAGATTAGTCTGTACCTCTCCTTTGTCTGTCCCTAGGGGTCAAAGTTAGGATAAAAGACATATTTCAACAATACTCCAACTCATGACATTCAACAACCGCACCAATCAATCACCTTCAAACATTTCTGTTTTAAGGCTAACTACAAGATTATCATTATTCAAATCGAATATGAGAACTTGCACCGATTTGACACTTTACGTTATATGGAATTTTTTACATAGAACAATGCCAAACTTTTACATAGTTTTTTTACATTATGTAGATTTTTGTTATAGGAGGAATACGTTGTAGAACTGTCTACCGTACTACGTATGCTATAATCCCACGACCAAACGAGCGGAGCGAAGTTTGAAAGTTTTTATGATAAATGCATGTGCACACAACTTACAAAAACTATTCATCAACAACGTCGCAAACCCTTGTTTCAAAATCTCATCAACAAATTTAACCATCGTTTTGCAGAGTCGTTAAAGTATAATAACGATACAAAACACATATAAGCCTATTTAAATATGTTACCAAGTCTTTGTAAATTGTCGACAGTATCTTAAAACTTACCCATCTGATCGGATTATACACAAATAGACAGATTAATTTGGCCGAAAATCGCCACAAAACGCTTGAAAAGCTTGGTTTAATAAAAGTTAAGACCGGCCTATGATACGCCAATAAAGCCGTGCGACAGATAGTAGAACTATTTAGCAGTGCGCATTTCACGAGAAAACTGTGCTCATTTCACCAGTCTATGGCATTGTTTACTTGTAATCGAATTTATCCGAAGGTTTCTGTAATAAACGAAGACCGTTTGAGGCGTAGACCGATTTACATGTACAAAATTGTGGTACACAGTTTATTAGCCTATGTTTTTTGTCCAATTACTGAAGGTTTCATTAAAATATTTAACATGTTAGCTGAAATTCCTTACAACTTATGTGCAAGCCAGGGCCGAACTACAATGCCCCTTTATGACGAGAACATTTTTTATTTTGCTCCAGTTTGCTGAAAACTTCCAGACGCGTGAGTGCTGATACTCGCTTTCTGTTAAAGATCGCTATCAAAACCATTCTATATTCAACACAACCAACTTTCAAACTGTTTATAGTACGCAGTAGCTTGCCATTTTACTTCTAATTTTGCATTTTAGAGTTATAATAAACATATTTCCTTATTGTTGTTGTTAAATTACATACATTACAGTAGGTTAGGCCTACAGCTTTAATTAATATTTATTTTATTGTTGTAAAACATAGATTTGAGATAGTAGTAGATTAGGTGTGATCTTTTGCGTGATTAGGTGTTATTTATTGTTGTAAAACATATAGGTTTGAGATAGTAGTAGATTAGGTGTAAAGTAGATTAAATCTATACACGCGGGCCGCAATGCTCACTTGGCATCTTCTAATCTTGCATGCGGTCTTCAACGCACTGGATTTCTATCAGTCGGTTCGCGAGTTATGCTTAGAGCAAATCTTTGGGTTGAGAAGGATTATTCAATGGATCAATTGGTACTGTCTTGCGTATAATATACTGTGCAAATCAAGGCCCACCTGCATTACCTGCTTTCGTTGTCTGCATATTTCCAGATTATACTGGTCCAACGTTTCTTCCCGAACACCCCAACAGTTTTCCAGTTACACCTATCAAACGTGCTTGGACTGCTGGCCCTGCCATTCTTAGTCGCATAGGCATTCCTCTCGATCTAGCATGGGGTTTAAAAATACACAAGAGTCAAGGTCTTACCATGGCTAAGGCTGTCATTGATATAGGCCACCATGAAATGACCGCTGGAATATCGTTTGTTGCTCTCTCTCGAGTTCGAAACATTAATGACTTACTTGTTAACAACTTCGCTAGGGTGCACATCACTCGATTAGCTATCAATGACTAAATCCTACAACGTAAAAGAGAGGAGACTAGATTGCGTGACCTTTAACAGAATGCTGAACTTATCTAACTTTTCTATATTTGTTGAAATTGTTATTTGCACCTTTTTGAAGTTGTGCTCCCTCAAATTTATTTTATGTCATCTCGAACAACTCTCATTTACACTATACTCTGTCAATTCCTGCTGACAACTACTTTTTCAACAACCAGCACTTCCATTACTTTTTTCCATTATCACTTATTCCATTATCAGGTCATAGGCTGTATGACAGGGGAATTTCTAGTATATGTTAATAATGTAATATATGTATATATAGTTAACATGTACGTTATAACAGCTTTGAAATATTATCATCATCTAGTGTTGTTAAGACTAAATTCTAGGTAATCACCATGCCAAAGACCGAGCGTGTCATGACTTCATCTTGGAGTTATCCTTTTTCTGTATCGGTAGTGGGACAACTCTCACTCAATTACTGTAGTATGCTGCATTACAGAGTAGTGCTGTGTGGAAGATAGGCCGGCTCAATCACGTTGCTATAGCAGTACCAGACATAGAGAAAGCTACAGCTCTCTATAGAGATGTTCTTGGAGCCAAAGTCTCTGAGAAAGTGGTGAGTATTTGTCAATTGGTTTTGCTCAAAGATAATAAGGATGCATTTACTGATTGTTTCTGTTGATTGATTCTGATGTTGATTTCTGTTCTGATTGATTTGTTGTGAAACTGAGAAATTTTGCAAGAAGTTAGCTTTTCTAGAATGTTTTGTCGGCGACATCACTAGCAACAATTAAACCTTTGATGTTAAATGTCCTTCTCATGCATAGCTATGCAACTTGCAGACGTGATATATATTTGAAATTTAAATTTGAAATTTATCAAGCTTTTATCTTTTACTAGTCAAGCAATATAACGTCCGTATCCTCACTAATATGCGAAAGCCGTTCCAGTGATGACTCCCTGTTGTTACTACGCCGCTCACTTCAGTGAATCATTTTTCATATTTGGACCAATGTAAGAGCTCATCGTCGGACAAACTCATGAACAGTCATCTTTTCTTGCTTTTCTTGTTTATGAATGGTTAATCCAAAAAAATGTGACATTCGGCCGATGATAGACAAACTCACGTTGTTCCAAAAAATGGCCTATTCACTAGCATATATTCACTAAAATATATATTCAGTAGTGAATGAGATTGTGGCTCTCTTTGTCAGCAAGTAGTTACTATGTTTTTTGCCACCAGCACATCCTGTGATCTCTAATAAGTGGTGATGACTTGATTCATTGTTGGAGGTAGATGGAAGGAATGCGTTAGATCACAGACGTTAATAACAACTGGCACTGAAATAAGCGATCAAGCGTGGTCACTGATTGGTAGACTAATTATATTATTTAAAAGGCAGTATGAATCGTCACTCATAAATAGCAAAGGTGGTAATAATTCGTGATAATAGGTGATAAACTCGATATAAAACAACCACAAATAATATTAATATTGATATCCTAAGTTATCAGAATAAAACTAACTTTCAACAACTCTCATTTGCGTCAGTCCATGAATATTTTTCTCTAGATAAAAACAACATAATTGCCGATAATGCTGATGAGTCCATGAATATCGGTTTTTGTTTGTGTGCTTTTCATTTATAAACTTTTTTGCGCAGCGTACGTAATAATTTAGTCGAGTGTTTTTTGCTGCCGTCTCCACAGCGATTGCCTTCTTTTCCGCTTGCTGTTGTACTTCACAGACAAAAAAGTCTTAGCTTTGGGCTTTCGTTTGATCTCATTATCCAACTTCCTAAAACTGTTTTGCCATTGTTGACGGAATATAATATATTTTTAACAATTGTGATATTGACTTTCCTTCACTGTTTTGAACTTTCAGTTCAGCCTGATTTGTAAGAAATCCAACAGTATACAACTTTTCCCATTTCCACTCCAATTATAGTCATTCTATGAATGACTATAATTGGAGTAGTCATTATAGTCATTATATGCCAATTATAGTCATTCTATGAATGACTATAATTTTCTCATTGATGAATGACTATAATTATAGTCATTCATCAATGATGAAGCCAGTCAGAAGCCCTCTGTATCTAGGCATCCTCCGTAACTCTTTAGATTTGTAGCTATGAAGAGCATGCATTGAATAATTTTTTCTTAAGTTATTTTAAAACATCCTTTGTTGTTTATGGCAGTTGTCATTAATATTTTAAATGTTTGCCGCGGAGGTTGCAGTGTTTACCAGTTCATGATGAACAAACAGAGGCATCACCAAAATCACCAAAACGTTTTTATAATGTTATGGATTTTCAAGGTTATTGTTTATAAAAATGTTATATTGTAAAAGTTAATAAATAAGGTGACAACAGAATTATAAGTTGCTAGTACCCTGACAGTCTAGTATGCAGTCAGATATCATCAGGTGTGCTGGTAAAGTGCAGAGAATAAGTATGTGTACAACTATTCAGAGATACTCAAAGTCAGTGGATTAGTGCAGATGTGTGAGTGTCAGTCTAGCAATCTAAATGTCATGAGTTTGAGTTCTATTTTAAGAAAGTCCATTGATGGGGGTAGGGATGACATCTAACCTTAAATTGCTCTCTGCAACTGGTCGTGTCTCAAGTCAATGAGGTTTTTCATACCACTGCACTCGGACATGTCCAGCAAAAATATCAGAGCCATTTATTGTACAACAATGGCTCTTGAGAACACTCACAGCCTCTGCTAAGCAGACATACTCGATCTTGGAGAGATAGCTCACGCATAGCAAGCATGTCCGGTGCTGTTCTATAGTTCACAAGTTTTTTACGTTCAACTCTGCAGCTTGTCAAATAATTCTGTTTCTTTTTCATGTTGCATTTGGTCCAATCTTTACTATAATAGTAGCTCACAAGTATCGATATTTACTACAATTAAAGCTGTGTCCGTCCTTCCATTCATCTGGCGGAAACCATGCTTAGAGGTTAGGAGAAAAGAATAGATCACTCTGGAATCAAACTCAGGGTTTCAGCTTAGCAGTCAGGCACACTACCAACTATGCCATTCAACTACATTGTCGCATTGCGGAACAATTGTGCACACAGTTATTACACCTGATATAGTAAAGTTATATAGTAATATAACTTGTATATAGCTTTGTATACCGTAGTTATTACATCTTTCGGTCTCTCATGGTGCACCAGACTCTCAGGGTACTATTAAATATAATTACAGTTTGGAAGATTTCTGCGAATGTTGCTGTTGTTATTGTTATTGCTATACAGCTCATGTTTACTAGACAAGTTCATACGGTTGACAGTGGATCTTAGGAATGGATTCCTATTGCAGGCGTTACCTGAGCACGGTGTCTACACAGTGTTTGTGGAGCTGGATAACACAAAGATTGAGGTAGGACTACTACTCAGTAACTGATGTTGCCTAATAGTTAGCGACTATTAGTAGGATAAGTTGCAACTTGTTCTCTAGAAAAATACTATTAGCAATTGCCATTAGTGTCATGTCCTCATCTGCTTAAATTTTAAATACTGCTTTCGTATACAAAGAGTTGTCTGCTCTATTTTAATATTGAATGGTTGACTTAAATGGGAACTTGAATGCTACGTTTTTGTCAATGTGTTGTTTCTCTTCTGCTAATAAAGTATCGAAGAGTGTGAGCAAGCAATGATCAATGATGAAAAATGAAAATACAAATTTTTAAATAATGTTTCCAACACTTGGGCTGTGCAAGATGAGTTGGTAGCAGGAATGATTTCATTTACATATGCTCACAGTTGTTATGTCTGGTAACCAGTGGAGGTGACCAACTAAACTAAATTGGGTTGGGATCACATAAGAACTACATTGTAATTTTATATTCAGTCTCACCTCTACATGAACTGAATGCATTCTGAGACCGAGCTAGTATGTCAGCTCGTATTTCAAATTAATTGTTTTCTATATAAAATAGATAAATACAAATTAATCCGTTCTCATCCTCTGGAAAAACTACCCAAAACAGTACATTACTATGAAAAATGTGATTTTATTTGTTCTAATTCACCACCTACTCTCACAAAGTAACAAATCGTAATTTTATACACGGCGATGATATATAGCTTACAGATCATATACTGCTAAATAATACCTATTTAGTGGTTCATATCTATAATCTGCAATAAAATGTGACATTATCATGTACAGTATTGCATGCAATTTCTACTTTTGAGACCGACGGTAAAGAATAACGGTATTATGAGAGAGACTCGATGGCACCACATTTGGTACGCTACATTTTTGTGGCACTAACATAGCATATACATGTATGTTATATTCAAAGTATATTTTATGTTGTAGTATTAATTCTTTTTAGAGTTGCTGAGGCTGTGCAATCAATAAAGAGTATAACCATGGTGCAGACCTTGGTTTTAGTCACCCAAATAAATGTATATGTACTTCAAATCTTTGTACTTTACAGTTGCTGCTGCCTTATGGAGAGGCGAGTCCAATTCAATCTTATTTAAACAAGAACAAGTCTGGAGGTCTACATCATGTTTGCTTAGAGGTTTGTTATGTTACAAGCTGTTATCTTACAACCCGCTAGAGATATAGAGCTAGGAATGTGATGTGGATATATACTGAGATCCTTTTCAGTGACTGGATATATTCTGGTTTCTTAGAGGATCACGAGTGTCTGATGTGGTGCAGCTGGGAGAATTTCTTTCTGCTGTTGCGTGTTGAAGCAGAAGATGGCTGTTGCGTGCATGGTATGGATTGGTGTTGCTATGTATAGGTCTCAGCTTTTAAAAATTAAAGGATCACAGAAAATATCGCTGCATTAACAGTAGCAGATAGAGCTTTGCAATATGCCGCTCCAGTTGTTTGGTGGTGATTTTTAAGTGAGACGATTTTGAAAATCGCCTTCATTTAATGAGATATTGCCAATCTTTTAAATAATATACAGTCAAACATGGATAACTCGAACTTCACGGGACCGAGCGAAAGTGTTCGAATTATCAGAGCGTTCAAGTTATCAGAGCACTGTCACAAGTCCATGTATTTACTCATTTATTAGTAGATACATGTACATATACAAACTATAATATAAATCAAAAGCACAAATGGCTTGTTTCAAATTAAATGCTTCTAATGTAAAGTTTAAATCGTTTTTATCAAAAAGTATAGAAATTTTTCTATCACTTGAGATTGGTTTGTTGTTTGAGGTGATTTTATTGCCAGGTTTTTTAGATTGACATTGGCAAAACTTGATCGTTGTTGAAATGCTCAAAAGAAAAGACATCTTTTTCTTTTGAGCGTGTTACCGACGATCAATTTTGCTGGTTTTTCTTGAAGTTTATACAAAGATTACCTCACTTTACCTGGGATTCGTTAAGAGCAACACTCCGAGGCAGTTCAATTAGAAGTTTTACGGTACATTGTATATCACTCACGCTTTTTGAATGGATACTTATTGAATGTACACACGTATTCTGTGTTTAGGTCAAACGATGAATAGTTTTTTTTAGCTAAGACAACGTATACGTTTAATTACAACAATTTTTAAGACGTTTTAAACATTCAACATTCCGACGTTGATTCAACACGGAATCAACGTCGGAAAACTATTCATCGTTTGACCTAAACGCAGAATACATTTACGTTCAATAAGTATCCATTCAAAAAGCGTGAGTGATAGAGTGATATACAATGTACCGTTAACCTCGTAAAACTTCGAATTGAACTGCCTCGAAGTGTTGCTCTTAACGAATACCACTTTTTCCTTGCTTCCGAAGGGCGATCGCTAAGCGAATGTTTGGTATAAATCAAATTTTACCAAACCTTTAGAAAGGTCGTTGACAAAAATATTTTGCCGATGGTGGTAATAGCGACGCTTATGAATTACGAAAAGTTGAGGTTTACCTCTATGGCTTGGAATGAAGTGATTTTCTAAAGCGATAACAACAGTTTCGGTAGTTGTTGTGCAAAAAACAGTTCGAGTTAACAGTGTTGAGTTCGAGTTATTTATAGCAATTTATCATTACATGGGAACGGACCAAAGAAACCGTTCGAGTTAACCATGTGTTCGAGCTATCCGTGGGCGAGTTATCCATGTTTGACTGTAATTGCGCAATGTTGATTTATCTCACACCTGACGATGTTCAGAGTGAGCGACACTGGAAGTAGAACATCCAGCCCTTCTAGTCTTATATTATGCTAGTTTCATGGCCTTCCACACACACGGGCATTCATGAAATAAGTGATTCTAATTATCACGAGAACAAAACAGTCTCTAGTTAAGCTAAAATATGCAAATAAATATTAACAAAAGTTTACAAGCTCTTTTTACATAATAGTAATATCGTGAGTTGTCTATAAATAGACCATTGGCTATATATTGCGATATGATATTGCAAATTTGCAATATCGAATTGCTTGGTGAATTTTAGGAATTCATGAAGTTCTAGTGGCAGATAGCATTACAGATTGGCGTTTGAATAAGTTTTTGGGTAATTTTTATCAAATACCAGGCTTTATCAACATTTTCAAGTCAGGAAATGGACAGAAAGATTTCCCATCTTAGCTCAATATAGACTGGAAGCAGGTGCAATGCTGTTTATTTATATCAAAATCGCTCATTTTTAACTAGATTATATAAAACTTTTTCATTCAAAATCATTATTTATGAAAGCAGATTATACACTAATATGTTTTAAACAGATGTCTTCTGAAAATAGCCAAATTTAGCGGACGATTTTTTTTGTGCAAGCAGAATTTTTTTGTATTATTCTCCATGATATGTAGGCACAAGCAAATTGGTACAATTTCATAGCCGTTGCACGAAAGGAACTGTTGATGCGGGATATAGGAATAGGGCACAGACTTTTTCGCCATTTGTAGAATCTGGTTAGACCTCGCATTATAATTATCTGCTGTGTAGGGTAACCAAAACATGTATCATGGCGACCACATGGGTAAGTTGGTCAAAGTGGTGTTCAACAGAAGTGCAATCAGGCATTTGTTAATCGTAGGCGTTTACATCATACATCATATGTCTATTTTTTTGCCCAAAATTGACCTTGTCACAGCTTGGAACTTGCATTGCAAGTTTTTTGACTCCAAAAACTAGTTTTTGTTCTTCTAGCATCAAAATCATTGCTTAAAAACAAAATTCCATGATTATTTTGTTTTAAATATTTGTAACTTTAAAAGTTTGTTAGCCTGTGAATCTAAGCTTGTTTTAATGCTCCATAACCCACAGACAACAATCTTTACTATAATTAGTGTTATGTCCACCTGAAGCCACTGTTCGGTGTTGGAGAAAAAAGATTGCATCGCCTGAGGTTCCATCTCAGATATTCAGCTTAACAGTCAGGTGTGCTACCATCTGCACCACTTAACCACCTTGCTGCATTAAGGAGCAACTGTGCATTTTATTATATAAGACGATCTCTCACATCGCTCTGGTTTATGTATGAGGCTCAAATTCTGATAACACTTTGCAAATTGTAATTAGAAAAATTATGGCGGATATTGTTGTGATAGTACATGATAATTGGGTCACAGAGTCCTAATTAGCTGTGGATATGCAGATGAATAATTACATGTAGCCTTAGATCATTGTCTTTTCTGATCATTTTCTTTATAATAGGTGCTAAACATGCTTTTTTTGAAATTAGTACCCTGGCAGTCTCGAGTGCCATGGGAAATGGTCAGATCTGCCAATAAATCACAGAGAATAAGTGTGTGCACAATAATTCTAAAATCTTGTTAGGTGAATGATTGGTGCAGGTAGTGGCATGCTGGGTGGCGAACCGGAATGTCGCAGGTTCGAATCTGGTGCGATACAATCTTTTTTCAGAATTCTAACTGTGGCATTGGGTGGACAAGGGTGGACAAACACAGTTCTTATTATAGAAAGGATTGGTCACAGGTCATGCTGTAGTTGATCATTATTCGTTATAGTTATCATGTAGAAATAACTCCGTGATTATGGATCATTGCTTACTCCGTTTCTCTATTCAATCTTAGATGTTGTTCATGTGTTCCTCTCTGACGTATGCGCCGGTTATTCAAAAACTGTCTTATGAAAGAGCAAGCATTGGAGCTGATTATCAGTAGAACCTCCAAGACTATACCTTTGTATATTTTATCTGTTTTCTTCTTTAGTTGAATACTAAGTGAATTCCTGGCATTGCAAGGGTATTGAAAAAGTTTTTTGCATAGAAAATTTATTTTTAATTGTTGAAGTTTTTTATCCAATAAATTTGAGAACTTGAGTTTTTATGGCTGGATCACACGATGTCGCCGTATGTTTCCCTTTCGGTATTCATCATCGACTATGTCAACCGCAAACCGATAGCATCGACATGGCGATATAGTGTGAACCAGCCTCTAGTAATAAGAGTTATAATAATAATATTATAACTTAAGTCAGCGTTAGGAAAAAGATTGCATCATGATCTTAAAGGGTGTTACTTGACGTGTGAGTATTTTAATGAATCAACATTAAAGATATGCAGATGTAATAAGTATATGTGCACAATTAGGCCGTTGTATGGCAATGAAACTGCTTGGCCTAGTGGTTCAGCATGCGCGTCTGCAGACCTTGATGTTTTGAGTTTAAATTCATTGCAAATCGCATTTTTCTGTCTCTGAAACTTTATCGCTATGACGAACACGCGAATGGCAGACAAATACTGAGATTTATATGTATATAGATTAAATATATATTTACGTAGTATTATAATTTAATGTTACATACTCAATAACAATTTTAAGTCTAGTGAATACAGCTTTTTACATTCTAGAGGCGTTAATACGTTGTAGGTAAATGATATAGATTCTGCCATCACAGATGTGAAGAGCAAAGGGATACGGACGCTGACAGAGACATCCAGGATTGGTGCTCATGGCAAGCCTGTGATATTCCTGCACCCTAAAGACTGCAACGGTGTGCTAGTAGAGTTGGAGCAGGTGTAAGCCTGAGGCTACACATACTTTGTATTGTTTCTGTGATTGCTATTTGTGTGCTGTTCATCTATTTTTGTATATTCCGTCTTTTGAATACAGTTGAAACTTCAATTATATGGTTTGCTGTTTAAATGTGCGAAGTGCTTTGTGGATTAAAACTATTAAAGTTGTTGATTTTTACCACCAACAATAAAATTTGAGAATATTGTATGTTTATTAAAAAAGTATGAGCCATAGATGGTCAGCAAATCGAAATCTCAATGGAATTTCGATGCATTATTTTGCATCATCTCACGATCAAACCAAAGCTGCAATATTTTTATTCAGTTCAGCATTGCTTCTCACAGTTCAACAGGTAGCTCCATATTGTGGCTGCTCATTCGTTGTGAATGTGATAGCATTTGCAAAATTTTAACGGTACTTTCTTTGTGAATGAGGACAAGTCGTCCGAATTTCTTTTTTTAAAGGTTGACTTGCAACCAAATTCACATTACAGTTATTTGATATCAGCAGATTCACCATGTCTTACTCTGCTGTGTTGTAGGTGCAAAGTATGTGGAAATGTGATCACAAGCTCTTAAAAGCTCAAAAATGAACAGTTAACCACAGCCATCACAAAAGTGCTGTAGTTTAGAATCCCTTTATTTCAACGACGTACTCAACTCAACGTGGTTATTGTTTTGATACGTGATGTTATCACGTGAAATGAAAGGCCAATAAAAGACTCAGTATAAAAAATTTTGTAGCACTAGTTTATGACAAACACTGGGTTTTACCGGAAATCCCTTGTCAAATATAGAGGCTTGCTACTTTACAGTTTCGCTTCAGTTTGGTCTAATCATCTAGTTGTAATCTGATCGTGTGACCCATACTTCCTGCCAAATAGCGCGAACAATTTCTGCAGCATTTTTCAACTATCACAGGTGACCAACAGGCTCGTCATGTTTAACAGAGGATGATATACACTCCTTTGAGCTAATGTTAAACAATTAAACAAATTTTTATGGTAGGTTTTGAGATATCCGTGCTCAAGGTGACAGCATTACAATGACGATGAAATAGACGCGTGAGAACAATAGACATGGTTTTATTAAATGCGTGAAGTATATTTATGAAAATATTTCGACAAATGAGGTTGCATAAAAGTGTAAACAGAAGCCATCATGTTCAACCAAGTTCCATTTGAGGTGTTGTGAAAAGGGATTCCAACCTACGGCGTTTTTGTGATGGCTGCGATTAACTGTTCGTTTTTGAGCTTTTAAGAGCTTGTAATCACATTTCTACATATTTTGCACCTACAACACAACAGAGTAAGACATGGTGAATCTTTTGATACCAAATAACTGTAATGTGAATTTTGTTGCAAGTCAACCTTTAAATAAAAAGACTGGTAACTATGATGAGTGGTGAAGAGTGCTAACTGAAGCGTATTTTAATCAATCGACATTGAAGATTGGCAGATGTAATAAGTATTTTATGCACAATAAGTCTATGGTATAGCAATGTAGCCACTTAGCTTAGTGGCTCAGCGTGCCTGTCTGCAGACCTCGACTTTTCAAGTTTAAATCCAGGGAAAAGCGCATTTTTTGTTACTTAATAAAATATATCATAAGCTATATGATAGCCACTTCTTATATATTTTATAAATATGTCAGCTACCTAATGCTCGGATATACATGTACATATATTCTGATGGATCATATTAGTATGATATCATATCAATATTAGCCTCGGATCTTGCAATTTTGATTAAGCAGACCCAATCAAATGTCAATTAGAGATGGTATCGAACAACCTGCATGGAAAATACAGCTTATAAGCAGAACTCAGTCAACTCAAGCAGTTTCCAGTTCCATGCGTTAAGACTTAGCTTAGACAATGGTACCTTAATACTACAGCCATGGGGAAACAACTCTCGATTGCTTTGATTTGCTCACAACTGTTAGAAGTTGAATTTTAGTGAGAAAAAACTTTGCGTTCAGTATTGTCAATCAAAGCATCATCTGGCGCCACACATTTTTTTCCAACAAAGTTTTTTGATTGATTGTGAGAAACTCTGAAAACTTGCATGAAAGAATAAGATACAAGCTGTGCCAAGACAGGAGTGTTGGCTGGTTTATCACCATTTACAAGGTTTAATGGCTGTTACAATTATAGCTTTGACGATTTTAACACCTATGCAATCATTGTTTAATTGCATTAGTTTTAGGGAGTGAAACGGCTTTGGGTAGTGCATAGCAAGGATGTTTTGTGGGCATGTAATAATCGAGGAGTAGTGTACTATTGTTTGTCACCCCTTGATACACATTTTAATGTATTCTTACTTTTGCTTATTTTAATGTAAACATAAAATGCTGAGTTGCCTAGACCTATATTTGTTTATTAAATTTGATTTACGAAGAAGCTAAAGCTGAGAAGTTGTGTAGTCATTATGTAGTCAAAGTGGTTTGAGTTCAACCAGACATGCACTTCATATTACTTTCTGATTTTATCAAATCAGATGCTCTGTTGTGGCATCAGGCTTGGACATAGCAGTTACTAACTTGTTTGTAAATTCTGTATAATTTCTAGGTTGAATATTCTTAAAGGCAAGCTACATATTTATCCAGAAATTTTTACATCATCAATTATATATAACTTATTAAAAACATTTTAAAACAATTTCTTTCCTTTATATGACAAGCAAATTTTTGTTATAATTATAGCCATGAAAGCTCTAGCATTTGCAGTCCTGGAAAACTTAATTTGTCTCTGATAAACCTATGTTATTTTAATCACCTCTTATATTTACCAATCCTTTTACCAATATCGATGCATCTTTTTTATTCCATAGGATTTGTCAAAGTTACCTAGTAGGTTGCTTCATGTAAGTCCTCTAGTAAGGATTAGGTAGCCAAAGATGCTGTTATGGTTTGTGACCAAAGTTTGTTCATCGAGCTTTGTTTCTGAACCTGGGCTGTTGACTAGAGCTGGTTAAGACTCGTTTACACCGAAACAATTTATTGGAGTTGATTTGTTTTACACCAAATTTTTACATTTACATGTTTGGTGTCAAATGAAAGACAATTGTAAACCCGGCTCTGTCCGAGTTGCCATCCCAAGAGCAGTAAAATGTTGCATACTAAGTTTATCCGATTTTGACATAGTAAAACATGGAATTGACCAATCAGATCTTGCAATGTTCTCACGATAGTACCTGTAATACAAGGAAATGGAATGGAGATCTATGTTGTAATTGATTGGCTTTAAAAGGTGAACCATTTTGCAGAGAATTTTTAGTTGGCTCTGTGTATAGTTTTTGCAAAAATTCTTTCAGTTTTTAAACAAAATAGAAGCCATTTCAACTCTCTTAGCAAAAAACACAACTCCAACAAATTGTTCCGGTGTAAACACGCCTTACCGTTACGCAATTAGTTTGCCAGTGTCCTTCGGACAAGGGACAAGGTAATGGAGTGCTGATATTAGCTGTTTTTCAGACATTAGGCATTGTGTCGAAATTTTATTGGCCAAAAGCAGAGCATTCGTGTCGATGCTTTCTAAACAGTGTTTTATATAAAATCACATGTTTTAATAATACATGTGTACTTACCTTGTTATATATCGACCCATGCAATAACAGATTAAAGCATATTTTCAACTATTCCATTCAAGTTCTGGTAGTCATAAAAAATATTTGTTTCCAATGTCTTCTTAACAAGAAGACATTAGCTAACAATTGTTAATGATTACAATAGTTAATGATAACAATATTTAATGATAACAATAGTTAATGATAACAATAGTTAATGATAACAATAGTTAATGATAACAATAGTTAATGATAACAATAGTTAATGATAACAATAGTTAATGATAACAATAGGTAATGATAACAATATTTAATGATAATAATAATTAATAATAGTTTACAAATGAAGCACAAAAGCTGAAAAAGGGCAAAGGTTTAGCTAATGAGATGGAAGAGCTACAAACTAAGCAAAAAATTAGCCAATGAGATGCATGAGCTGAAGTGGGCAATGAGTTAGCCAATGAGACGCATGAGCTGCAAAAGGACAGGTAATTAACCAATGAGATAAAAGAAAAGCAAGAATACAAGGAGTTGTTAACTAATGAGATACACTAGCTGCTGAGGACAAATGGTTACTATTTAAGGTGCAAGAGCTGCAAACAGGACAAAGAATCGGCCACTATGACACATGAGACACTGCTAGCAGACTCTGAATAAACACCAACACTAACATTAACACGCTGGCCACAGGCAGTGTCATCGGAAGGAGGTGCTAAACTTATTGATGCTTGCATCATTGAGAAACAAGTTGCGTAGTTCCCCTTATCCATTTGCAACCTAGCACGATGTACAGTACTTACCTTAGTGCCTCTTTAAGTCAAATATGGCTTTTGCATCCAACGTTATTGTTATGCTCAATGCGTGTAGCATTGAGTCTTGTAGCATAATATTCGGTAATAATAATAATGGTGCCATAGTATTTGGATTTCATTAATTTGATTTCTATTTCATTCTGTTCAAAGCTCTGTTTCTCTGTTTCAAGCTCCTTCATGCAGCTCAAAGAAACATTGCCTCTTCATTTGAACATGTCAAAGTTGAATAGATGATGCCTACCAAACAGGAGTGTTCTGGAATAAAAAACGAGAAGTAATAATTGTTCCTGAGAACTCAATTGAATGTTTCTCAGGAACATGACATTTTTAGAAGTCTGAACTTGTTAAAAATGTAAAAACACGTTTTACACAGCTGAATAAGATTTTATCATGCATAGTTTTTATGGGTTTTGTGGTGGCTATCAGGTAGTTTAGTGAAGTTAAGGCTGCTTTTGACCTTGACTCAATACTACTGGCCAAGGATTCTAACGAGTAGATGACTCCCAGTTTACTGTTTGTTAAATAGCAATAGGCCCACTGCAAGTTACCTCATGGAAATTCAGTAGCCCAAAGAAAAGGCTTTGAGACAAATATCAAGTTACAGTTATCTTTACTATCATAAGATCAGTGTCCATCCGTCTGCATGGATCCATGCTAAGGCCATGAAAAAATAAGTTTCTCTCATGGGATTTGAACTCAAACTCCATTTTACAGTTCACCGCTCTACCACTACACCACTCATCCATTTTGCCACTTCACCAAACAGCGACGGATACAGTGATTACTTACTATAATCACTCACAGTGCAAGGACTGCCAAGTGTACTCGTATAGTATAATATTAAATATTTATGATGTAAATTAATGCAGTTTTATTGAAATGGTGTCAGCAAGGGATTAGAAAGGCAAAAGGATTTTATTAAGCCCTTCTATAACGCTAAGAATCATAAAGCTATTAGATTAAAATGAATGCTCATGTACTGCGATTAGGAACTCATTTGATAGTGTGATTGGTTAAGATGGAAAATGAATGTGATTTATGCTTAATCAGAATGAAGAGAATGAATCAGTTAATTGCTCACAGTGTAGCAAACAACAAAAAGTAGGCTGCAAAAAAGGGGGCGGGGGTAGCCAGCAAGCAGGCAGGACAAAAGGTAAATACATTCAGGCTATTTTAACACTCAGAGAAACAGAAAGGCATGATGGAACTAGAACTAAAAATGGAGGTACAAGATTCCAGGAGAACAATGAGAAATGATAGTCATTTGCTCAAGTTGATTGGCTGACGGTTTCTGCTTATTGGAAAAAATGAAAGAATTGTGGAAAAAGAGAGCAAAAGAGAGGTTGTTAGATATAAATATTTCTATTTGGGCATTTTAAAATGCAATAGTTTAAAGAAGCCGACGGTTATCATGCAGGACAATGTAAACAAAAAAGCCTTTGCAAAGCGTAAAGAATCTCTTGCAGAATTAATGTGAAATATGAAAAACTAGCTGAATTCGTGGCAATGCATGGGTATTAAAAACAGCTTATAAACAGTGGCAGGTAATGTAGTTACCTGCCACTTGCCATCAGCCTAGTACAGTGATCGGCAACCTTTCCCACTCAAAGAGCTATTTGGACCCATTTTCCACAGGAAAGAACGCGGTGGGAGCCACAAACCCCCTTTCATATTTCAAATTAAAAATAAATACCACATGTAACTTTTTTGTTTAGCTTTTAATGCTTTTATACAATGTTTACATCATATAACGTGAAATTGCGGCATGTATAATGATTAAACTGCTGAGAAAACAAAATTAGGCCTTTGCAAAGAACAATAAAATAATTTCAGTGGTTTTATTGGCACATAAATTGTTATAAGGCGTACTACTTGTATTAGTGTTGTTGTTTGTCAATAGTGTTTATGGCGATATTGCAGACCTAAGTGGCTGACCAGCCTTACTTGATTTCTAATTATTTAGTTAACCCAGTTAGTTGACATACTACCAGAAGGTATCTCGTAGCGGTCTGGCCTTCCACACTAATCCGTTAGTACGCTTTTCGGTACTTTTATGTTACAGTCATGTGACGATCATGTTATAAGGTACTTATAATACAACATAATGGAAATAGTGATGCATAGCAAGCGACAATGTTTGATTTATCATCATACTTACAATTTTTAAAATTATGTTACAAAATCTAGTGATAAAATTTCTATATTTTTATGAATTACTTGGCATATGGTAATAAGAGGAGAAAGTTCCAAAGTCAAAAGGAGCTGCAGCGAGGGGATGAAAAAGCCGCATGCGGCTCCGGAACCACAAGTGCCGACCCCTGGCCTAGCACATTGCCAATCGCTAATGTGAGTAAGCTAGTATTCCTATTGCTAAAACTTAGTAATAAGAGCCGTGAGAGCAAGCTTTAGCGATGTTGCACCGTAAAGCAAATGCTATATGTATTTTAACCAATATAACAACTCATATAGCCCGAAAGTCTACTGCATCTCGCGTAGTTAAATGGGTTAGTTTATTGTCATGTAAACAGGAGGTTCCAAGATCAAATCTTCTGCAATACGGGTTCTTATTTATTAGATACTAGTCAGCTATAGCTGGAAAGACTAAGTGACAAACTTTAAGACTTATATGTAGAAGAACCAATCTCTATATTAAAAGAAATTAAAAATGGAGAATGTCAACATAGGTTTCTCTCGGCTTTGTTAATGGTCAACTGAAAACTAGCATGAGCTGTTGATTGGCTCTGTGGAAGAGTGGTAACTAAACAAAGAATACACAACCATGAAGTTTCACCTTATCACTAGCTAATGATAAATAGGAGAGCACCGCGCTTACACAATTTCAGCCTCAATTTCATTTGGTAATTTCGCTTGCTAGTTACACACGTGCACACACACTACTATAGATGTCCAGCTGTATATGGCTAGAAGTCACAGGATGCAGACTTTCTGACACTTACAAACATGTTATTTTGGTTTCAACTCAATCTAAGAGAGTTAAGGCTAAACCTAAAGACTTTAATTTGAAGGGGTAATCATTTGCACCTTCAAGACCAGCAGTGTTAAGAATGCTAAGGAAGTGAAAAAGGTTATAATCTGAAAGACTTCTGAAGCGGGTCATCAAGGCTATCAAAGGCTTCCGTGAAAAAGTAACTTTGCTAGACTGGTGCAGCCGACTAGTAAGCCTGAGGCTGAACTTACGAAGTACTACACACTATACATTCCATCCTTGTAAAAATACAATAATACAGTCATTCTTAAAAATTCTAAATATGCGTTAATCAACGCTTTCTCATTTCCCTATTCATGAGGATTAAAACTGATGCATCCGACAAACGATCAGGAAACAAAGAGCGCTACTTTAACAGTGATGGCTAGAAGTCAAATAATTGTGAAACCTCCAAACAAAGACTTGCTACCTTTGAATTATAACAGCACCTTGCCAGTCCAGTATGTCATGATTGATCATCAGGTATAGTAACTATATGTACAATTATTTCACTATGCCAGTAGATGGTTGATTGGTGCAGGTGTTACAGCGTTGGTCTACCAAGCTAAATGTTGCAGTTTGAACTTTGTACGAGAACATCCGTTTTCCCGACTTCCAACTGTAGCTTTGGACAGATGAATGCGCAAATGAATACTCATTTTTAAAATGTCGGTTAAATAGTAACTTTCTGATGTCAAGTGTTGCCATGGCAGAAGATAAGAGTAAATAGAATGATATAAAAAGAGTATTGTGAATCAGATTGTCTCAATAGAGCTATCATGAGTAGCTCTATGGTTGAATAACTTTATATGAGTTGAACTCAAGCTACTTTGATGAATCATTATTGAAATAAACTCTGCCTACGCTTCTTCATAAATCAAACTTCGTAAACCAAAGTTGGATTTCAGTAAATGACTCTGGCAAGATTTTATGGCATTTTGCATGTATTCATCATACATTTGCCCTTGAAATCGTTTTCAGCATTTGAAGATGATTGAGAACAAAATTTTAGCAGGACATCAGAAATTATCAGTATTTTTTATCGGCTGTGATTTTTTGTTGTTTGAGGTGATCCGACTGCCAGGATGTTTCAAGATTAAAATCAATTAAACTTGATCACGGTTAAAACACTCCAATCAAATGAGAATGCGATTATGATGTCTATAGTTACAAAGATACCGGCGGAATAGAAATGCATAACACTGCAACATGAACAAATAGCCGATACCAATTATCGCTACGATAAACACTAGTGACATTATTTTGTATGTATTTTTCTTCTGAGTGCTTTAACCATGATCTAGTTTTGTCAATTTTTATCTTGAAACATCCTGGCAGTCAGATCACCTCAATTGTCCAAAACAATCGAAAAGAGTAAATAGTATTGATACTGGTAAAATCTACTAATTTTTTTAGTGAGTGCATCTTTTACATAGTCATTGTAAAAAATGTTAGCTAAAAACTACTCGATTCTAGCCTGATCCTAAAATAAGGCTAAATCAACTTATTAGAAGTAAATTTAGAACTTTTTAGAAATTTGAAACAAAATTCGAAAGCATTGGCAATTCTCTATTATGCAGGCCTTTTAGTAACTCGCTAAAGCTTTAGTTTTAGACTGAATATGCTGTAGAAATGCATATAGGTAGTCATCTTTTTAATACAAGCTACATACTGTAGACCTCATCTATCGCAATAACCTGTCATCAACAGGCATCCGAAAATGTTCCATTAGCAAATATAGGAGTTTATTATTTTCACTAATAGGTCAATAGACATTAATATCACTGATATCAACCAAGAATCTTTTCTCTTTCAAGTATTCCAGCTAGAGAAGTTTTCAGGTCAATATCTGGATGCTTGTCTCTGTAGTCAGCAAGGAGAGTCACCACTTCTTTGAATTTGTCCGCTACTAAAAAAGAGATAATTACTGAAGAAGTTAGGCTATCAGCTAAAGAATACCTTAAAGGGAATATTTGGACCTGTGCCATGTGAATGCCAAAATCTTTAGCGATTATCTAACCATTTCGTCCAAAAATACATAGCGAGTTCGTGTAATGATCACAACTTACATTAGTTTTCACATTGCTCTAATGTTTTAACGCTCTCAGGGCAGCATATCTTTATATCTTTGGATTGCCTGTTAATTTCTGTCAAACAGCAATTTTACGAGTTTGTTTTTCTTGAACTCCTTTAACACCTCGAAGCCAGGGTCTGAGATAATTTAGGGAATAGTTTTCCTGCCTCATCCTATGCTCGAGTGAATTGGGCTACGTTGGTTCACTTTGTTTCTTACTTAGTTGATTTTTGGCATTTTTAATTTATGTAAGATTAGGAAATTTTTTATCAATTTGCGCATGATTTAGACTTGATTCACTTTCGACGTTTCAAACTATTTTGAGTATTAATTTTTGACGTATTGCCAAAAGACCAAGAGAGCTTCTAACTCCATGAGAAATGGAAAATGGCTGCTGACAAAACATTAGTTTCTAATGACACACTGATTGAAGTTTTTAGGAATGAAGATCAAAAATAGGCTAAGCTAAAAAGGTCATTTCCCTCAGTAAAAAATTGCACACTAAAACTCTTTGTTTTTCTATACATAACAAATATACACACTCTATCAGACCCGGTGTACTGTAACCATTATGTTTCTACAGTTACTTCTAAAACATCACATTTGTGGAAGAATGTGTAAAAAACTATTTACTCTATTTAATTTCTGTCTTTTACTAAGTTCTTCAAGTTCGAAGCTTCAAAATTATGCACAGGTAATAATGATTGTGCTATGCTAGGTGATTTTACAGCCGATGGAAAGTTGTTAATTTGGTCTAGCATCAATGTGAACGCTTGGAAATACAAGACTAGGCTTAAAAGTGTTAATATACAGATAAAATGATATATTTTGCTTGTCAGAAAGTAATTAACCGTATTATAGGTAAAATCTTTTTTGGTTCTGCATGAATACTTATAACAAGTTTGGGTCAGTACTATTATTTTATTTGCTTGCTAAAATTATCTGGGACAAAAAGGTATTACAGTTTATAACATGTGTACTAAGCGCCATCAAACTTTGAGGAATATATCAGGTCAACATTGCTTACTGAATAATAAATGTATTGATTTACCAGCTATAGCTTATATATACTAATACTATTGCAGTCCTGGGTGGCATACAAGGTCTTCAGATATGCCAATAAAGCACAAAAACAACTATCGACGCAATTTTTCTCAGTTACTTGACGACAGTTGATTGGAGGAGTAGTAAGGCTGTTAGTCTGCTAAGCTGAAAGTCATGAGTTCAAATCTTAGTGAAAGTAATCTTTTACATCTTCCTTTAACATGGTTTTTATTCTAGACTTTTTATTAATATTTTATTACATAATAAAATATTTTATATTTTTATTATTATTTTATTTTTAATTTATACAAATACACTGGCAGCTGTAATAAGTACAGTCTGTACACATGCATTTCATTATGCTACAAAGTGGTCCACTGGGGCAGCTGGCGGTATGCTTGGCTGCATAGCTGGATGTCTAATTTCAATTTCGGTGTGATGAGTTTTTTTTTCTAATGCTTTTAGCGTAACTTTGGAGAGATAGTCAAACCGACACGGCTTTTATAGTCAACTAGTAGAGATTATGATAACTCAAATATGAACCTAAGCAAGCTTTGTAAGGCTTGCGAATACGATGAATTTTATTGGCCTGCTAGACACGATGTTTAAGTTTCTGTTTACAACTGGAAAATCGTTTTGGATCAATTAGGGCAAAAAAATGTCATACATTTTTTAAATAGTTTCTAAAATGCTTTGAAAATTGTTTTAAATAGCTTCAGATTAGTTTAAAGTTTAGACACCGCAATGCCACAAACTTCAACAATGGCAAAAATATTTTAGTATATCATTCAATCATAGTGACAGGCTTTGCTGTTTGCACATGGCGTCAATGCTGACTCACCAATACACTTGTCAAGCACCTGCTGGAAACCATGGCAGCAGCTGAACCTATTGCAGGGAGGGTACTCAGTGTTGTGGGTGTAGAGTTGTACATAGTACTGCTGAGGTCTGAAAAGCAAGAAAACGGAACATCAAGTTCTGAAGCAAACATGAGGTAAAATTTGGGCAAACTTTGCCACAAAGGTTATTGTTGACATTTGTATTGAGATTTTTCTTGAGGAAATGAAAGAAATATTGCTACGGAACACCTAATCTAAAATTGAAAATTAATAATCTTCCTCAAAGATTAAATATATTTTGCTATTTGCTTCTTGTAATTTCATGGAACCAAAATACTTTTAGGTATAGTGATGTATAATAGTAAAAGTGTCCATGCCTAACGTAAAATACAATAGTCTGATAAATGCGGTGGTCTGGGCGTGCTGGCAAATTGCAAGGGCCAGCCCTGCATTGAACACAACGTTATACCTTCATTTCATCTCATTTTCCACTTTCATCGCTGGCTCAGTAAATACTTAGAACAAATTATCGTAAAGGTTTATAGCTTAGAAATGGAATGGATCTTGAAGAATTGTTCTTTGAAAAGCTAATAGGTACATAGTTAATTGTTTTTTTAAAAATAATTTATTTACATGTGGGTGCATACTAAATGCATTATAATTTGAAGTTGACGCAATTGTGATCATGTTTGTGGTATCTAGTTTATATTTGAGTTTGCTTGATTAAGTAACTCTTTTTCCAGTCACAAAGACTTCAATGCACTCACTTGATATTTTAGTTTCGACAGCTATTTGGTTAGTTAAAAAGATTAATGACTAAGTTTATAACGCTTGAACAAAAGAAATCAATGAAGATTTAAGCCAAAAAGCTCTACATTAGATAGTTGACTATAGCCTAGCTTACAGCTAGAAAAATTACCAAGAAAATGAGCAATGTATCAAATAGTTTTAAATTCATTTTTAGAAAAGCTCGTTTCACTAAACGCCTCATTTTTGACACGATACAACGAATCAGCTCACAACATTTTGTTTCTTCACCTAAGCCATCAACAGCATTACACTCTCTTTTTAATCACAAAACGATAATGCGGGTAAAATATTGACCAGCTTTTCTTTGAAAAATGTGGTATGAGAAATTAAGGTAGTCTGAGATCTGAAGTGACGGCCTATGCAACAGAGCTACTCCTTAGCAGCTCTCTACAGCCCATTTAGCCAATTTTAAACTAGGCTAAAGTTTAATCTCAAGTTTGCAGACTAGCATTGTAAGGAAGACCACTGTCACAAACAGTTGTTTCAGTACTTTCCCTTTAGTAAGTTCAGTACATCTTGGCTAGTATTTAGGAATTAAGTTAACATTGCTTGCGTTAGCGAATGAGATGAGTCAAGTCTAAAAATAGTCAATATGGGCATATATAAATAAGCATTATAAGAGACTTGTCCATATTTAATATTATCAAAAATTATTTTATTAAACTTTAGTACATTGAAATTTGAAACCGTAATAAGTTTTTTAAATTTATTAATTTGTATGTGTTGCAGTTCAGAAAAAAATTCCCAAAACATTAGTCAAGCCAAACAAAGAACAAATGATTCTTGCTCATCGTTGTTGTTCAAAGGTTAAACTCAGAACTTGTTCATAGGAACTTAATTTGAACTATATTAGGAATAGACATCAACACTTACATTATTGAATTTGTATATCGGGTGCATATGTCCCAGCCAAAGACTCCACATTTGGCTGCCACCTTCTGTTGTTGTGTTACTGTCCTAGTGCGCACCTGCACCATTAGCTTAACCACCTTTGTTATGGGTGGATCTTGGTCTATGCAGCATGCTCCATACTGGGCATATGGAATCTGGAAGAAAGAATATATCCATGAAGACCTACCGCACTCTAATCCTGTGTGACCTCAATGTAACATCCACAACTTTATCAATACACAAAAAAAGGGGTCACAGCAAATTCTAAGCGATTGTATAATTTGATTTTTATCTCAAGTAATGTTTATTAATGTCAGAGTCGATAATATTAAAACTAGTTTTATGTAAGTTAGCTGCAAGAATTTATCTAATGAGTCGATGTAGGATCGATCTTCTTTGATATCAAACATTTGTTGAACCTTGTAAAAGAGAGTTGGAAATTAGACAAGAAAACAGTTCTTGTTAGCTATAATGTTGTGGCTGCTTTGGTATCACACTCAACCTCCTTAAATAGAGGTTGCCAAAGAAATCTCAACTTTTTATGAGCTGATGTTACAACTTAACTTATCTATCTCACTACTGTAACGAGTTTAGATCAATGCTTATTTTTTATTTAAACTTCAAATAGGTTGTCTTATTAATTATAGGAACAAGACTGGCAAAGTATTTTAGTTTTAAAAGCATAAAACAGCCATCTTTATTTTTTCTGATGTGGTTGACTTACACGTGAATTAGAATTTCGGCTTACGGTATAAAATATACCAAAGAGCATAATTTTTTCTGTTTTTGATTAGATCAGCTTAGGAGATGAGTAAAGAGAAAGTTTTGGTATAATTCTGTATCAATCATGTTTTAAAGCTTCTTCCACTTCACCAGCATTACTTGTGTCTGCAAACCACCTTTCAAGTCGACATAAATGCTCACAGAATTCTGCTATTTAGATGGTTTAATACTTTAAAACTTCACAAACACCCTTTTTAATCAACATATATTGCAACCTTAAAGGAACCTTACCTAAATGAATCACAGAAAACCTTGCATCTTATTCCCTAACAAAGTAACAAAACTTTTTAAATGTGATTCTCTTTTGAGGCAAGACTGCTTTTATATCCTGGAACACATATTTGCTTTTATCCTTTTAAATGAAGCGAACATAAGCGTTCACTATATTTGTATTTTTAGCTGTTACATTGAATCCCCTTAGCATATCATGTTAAGTGGGATAACTTAAGTTAACATACCTAGTAACTTACTCCACCTAGTAGCTCATTTAGCCAGAAACTTACTATTATTTTCTGATCACCATATATAGTATCTTAATATCGCTAGTAACTTAGTCGACCTAGTAGCTCAGCTAGTTAGCAATATACTACTATCACCTAATAATCGTTGTTGGTAATTTAACTAGTAGTCCTTTAAGAATAACAGTATAAGCATTTCATTAACCTGTGATTTTACCTGAAACTGTATGTGTACATAGGTCGCCTCATCCAATGCTGTATCTGTGCAAAGATGATTTGATTTTGTTGTATAGTATATATGAATATTTTTATTTGATTTTAGAATCTATTCAAATTCAAGTTCTCATTTTTTACAGATTTTTAGCTTTGTCGCAAATAAATGATATAGTTAATTCTAGTGTGAGACTGATTGTTTTTAAGCGCATGCATATTTTAAAGTCACTTAGAAGTAAAAAGTACATGTCGATCAGTATGCGTATGCACTAGCCATGCTGGCAGTCCTCACCAATGACATATTGACTATAAAGATACTAATATTGATACAGTCAACATACCTTACAGTCAACACCCACCACATACTATAGTTAAGCTTACCACAAGGTTGTCAAACTCTACAGCAAGGCTATTAACTACTGCAACTAGCAGTATTATCAAGACAATGTTTTTTGACATTCTTAAGCAAGTGGCCACTTCAAGAGCTGTTAGGTTCATGAACAGGCTTGGGAAATGTAACTAATACAATCATTTCAGTATCATATCAGCTGACCATATGTTCGGTTACACAACTGAGTAAACATATCGGGAATCATAACTGGTTGCAATCAAAACATACAAACAATGTTTTTGTGTTATCAAGAGTTGTATGTATTTATTGTTTAAAAGCTAAAATAAAAGTCAAAATTCAGTGATTATTCTGTGTTGGAAAGACTGTAAGCTTAAAACGATATAATAATATATATTTGTTCAGTTTAAACTTTTCTACTCATACATATTATAGGCTGAATACAAACATATGAAAAGCTAATAAAGTACGAAGAATATCATTTATAATTGCAAATCTCAGTTACATAAGGTTGAAACACTTGCGAGTTCTGAGACAAATGTCATGAAACATAATTAAAAAGTTTAGGCTGAAGGCCTTAACTTGAAAATTATGATCTAAGTCAACCGCGCGCAAATAGTCATATTGCACTGGATTTCCAGTATTCATATTGTTAGCACCTTGGAATTATCTTCTCTCAAACAATACGATTGTTTGTTACAATAAATATTGCCGATGTTGAAGGATGCTTTCTTGTCATTATGACTCAGACTCTAATATCTCCAGGAGATGTTCTAGTCTTTTCTACAATAATAAAACAACTGTCAGGTATATACAGCTCATCAAGGAAAATTAAATAATTATAAACTAAAATTCATTAAATTACTCATAATTCAAAATATCATTATTTTGAATATCATTTACTGACAGTTAAGTTTATTCCTCTTTAGAATAAGGAGTTTATGATATGGTAGAAGAAACAAAATTACCTCATTGAAGAGATACCTAATAAACTTTCTTTGAATTACAATGTAACAATAGAAAAGTAACTTTAGCCAATTAATAGTCCTTTAGTTACTTCAACATTGAATTGAGCTTTTTAGCTGTTTATCTCATCAGGTGGTTGCTCAATTCTTGTTTATAGTTTATATTCTCAATTTTATTGCTCACGATTCTACAGTGTTTTAGAACTAAAAAAGTATAAACCTGAACTTCTAACTGAACCTGTTTGCAACTGTCCTCACTGCACTCCTTAAAAAGTTATGCAATTCGTTTAAAACTGTACAAAAAATAAAATTTGAACGCCTGAAGCATAACAAAATGACAAAAATATACATATTATCATACTAATATTTATGCTATATATTAGTACATGGAGAGGTAAAAAGTACAGGTGGCAGAAGGTTTATACAAGTTCATATTCTAACTTAAATTACACTGTAAATTAGGCTCAATATACTTGATGAAAATGTTTTACTAGTACATGCTCAGGAAAAGTATTTATACAGGAACAATAATAAAATCATTATTGAAGTGGAAAGCTTACTTGAATGTTTCTCAAGAGTCAAGTTGATATAAAGCAAAACTTTTACGTCGAAGTATTATATGGTGATCAATGATACTGGAGATCTCTCAAATAATGTTGGGACCATTGTCTAATGCAAGAGGGTAAAGTTGACTCAAAGACAATAACTGTCTGAATATTGCTTCATTGTCTTTCATTTATGTTTTAGCTAATTTCGTATGTATTACACACCACTGACAAGTAAACTATCATACTTTTGAATGTTTTTGGTGCTTTTATTTTGATCAAAGTGCAAAATTATTTCATATTAATTTTATACAATGTACTTCCTTTACAACTAAAATACAAAAAAAGATTTTCAAAAGCAACAAGTTCAAAAGACAAGAATAGGTGTTATAGATTAGCCTACTTCTCTAGTCTGTGATCCAGGAAGACGCAGACACTGTTTATATCCGCAGGCAGTCTCACAACATTTATGGTTGCCATAGCAATCCTCATCATACCCACAATTCCCATGATAGTTTTCTAGGCAAGGCGCATTCTCATGTTGAAGTACTTCAGAAGGTGGGCATTGGCCTGAAATATTATACAATACACCAATTATATTAGGTGCACCTGTAATTTAGTTTCTATTGAGTTAGTGTCTACCCAGTGCCAGTTTGTGCCTAACTTAATTTTCTACAAGCTCTACAAAGACAAAAAGCAAATATTTAAACTTCGTTCATTGTACAAAAATGACAATGTTTACTTTGATAAAAACTGTGTTCATCTGTCCATCTGTTTGAAACCTCGATTAAAGTTTGGGGAAAAAAGACTGCTTATCATTGAATTCGAACTAACAACATTCTCCTTGCTAAACCAACAATATCACACCTGCTGCTAATCGACAGCTTATGGAATAATCATGTATTATAGCTATTACACCATTACTCTGCAGTTATTACACAATTACGTAATAGTTGTTGGCTATCACTCACAGTGCACTGGGCTACCAGGGTACTGGTAATAGTGGTTGGCTATCACACACAGTGCACTGGGCTACCAGGGTACTGGTAATAGTGGTTGACTATCACTCACAGTGCACTGGGCTACCAAGGTACTGGTAATAGTTGTTGGCTATCACTCACAGTGCACTGGGCTACCAGGGTACTGGTAATAGTTGTTGGCTATGACTCACAGTGCACTGGGCTACCAGGGTACTGGTAATAGTTGTTGGCTATGACTCACAGTGCACTGGGCTACCAGGGTACTGGTAATAGTTGTTGGCTATCACTCACAGTGCACTGGGCTACCAGGGTACTGGTAATAGTTGTTGGCTATCACTCACAGTGCACTGGGCTACCAGGGTACTGGTAATAGTTGTTGGCTATCACTCACAGTGCACTGGGCTACCAGGGTACTGGTAATAGTTGTTGGCTATCACTCACAGTGCACTGGGCTACCAGGGTACTGGTAATAGTGGTTGACTATCACTCACAGTGCACTGGGCTACCAGGGTACTGGTAATAGTTGTTGGCTATCACTCACAGTGCACTGGGCTACCAGGGTACTGGTAATAGTGGTTGGCTATCACTCACAGTGCACTGGGCTACCAGGGTACTGGTAATAGTGGTTGACTATCACTCACAGTGCACTGTGCTACCAGGGTACTGGTAATAGTTGTTGGCTATGACTCACAGTGCACTGGGCTACCAGGGTACTGGTAATAGTTGTTGGCTATCACTCACAGTGCACTGGGCTACCAGGTTACTGGTAATAGTTGGCTATCACTCACAGTGCACTGGGCTACCAGGGTACTGGTAATAGTGGTTGACTATCACTCACAGTGCACTGGGCTACCAGGGTACTGGTAATAATAAAAAGGACACATTAAATATTTAAAATTAAAGAGTACATGTTAGTTTGATATAATTTCCTGTTAATTTTGCAAGATTTTTTTTACTTTCAGTTGCCATGTGCAGTTCTGTAATTTCCTCACAAAGAACAGTTTCATGCAAATGAATTCTCCGGCTCGATTTGCTTGCAGTTAGTTTTAATTCAGTCTGACCTTTGAACTTGTGATGCTTGTACTTCAAATCCAAAAACATAGTTTTTGTCTATACATAATGTTAAACCTCTATTTGAATGCCATGGTGTTCTATTTTTCAACAGTTTTTTAGCTCAAGAGTTGATTAGAGGTGGCGATCAAATAAAAAGTAGAGCTGTTTTTTTCAACTTATGTTCCATGGTGGTGTTCTATTACAGGTGGCATACAAATAAAGATGGCGTTTAAATAGAGGTTTGTAAAGTATGTACAATTTTGCCCAAACCGGCAAGTCAAGAACTAAAAAGTACGCTATTTGTTTGATATGGTAATCGTTTTGGATTCCTAACATATTTTTCAAGGATTTTTAGACATTCAGAAGATGTCATGCTAAGTCAAGCCCCAACAACAGCTAAAGAGGCTCAACAGTAGAGTAGAGCTGGAAGATCGTACACAGCTTTTGTAAATATGAGCTGGGAAAAATTTTAATAAATTTTAATCTATTAACCTGCTGAGTTAGATAGTATATAGCATCTCTAACATGTTTCAGCGCATGCAATATGAACAACCTCTAAAGCAAAACTGTTCTGCCCACTAAAATATTCTTAACTTCACTAAAACAATAACTGCCCCAATGAGGCTTCGTAAGAATATTCAATGAAGAAAAAAATACCATAGAGATAATTTATTGTTACTATTTATGCAATTGGTTTTTTTATATACACTTACGTACCCACATTTTTTCTTTGGTTATCACACATGCTTTTCTATAGATGTATATTTTTGTAATTATTGCGATAGTCAATTTAGAATCAAGACTTCAGTTTTAAAATTCTTTTCTGCGAGCAGTGTTATCAATGCTAGTTGATTTGGCAGCTTTTAAGAGAAAAAAAAGAGAGTGTTTGTTCTCGCAAGTAGTCCTTGCATTGTTGCTTTCTTAATTGCAAAAATTAAAGTTCACCCTGCAAGCTCACAAAAAATATAAAAAAAGTGTTGGCCCAGCCACACTTTTCCATCTTTCTTGATCAATTTGAATTGTTTTGTTTACCAAAACAGTGTTTTAATTTTAATTAATAAACAAAACGATGTTTTGTTTCTTTCAAATTACCTTAAAGTTTTAAAGCATAAACAATTGTTCTCACTTTAAACATTCAACGATTACCTTAATACTTGGTTGGCAAATACTCCTACAGTTTACGCAAGCAGTTTAAAAACAGCTTACCACCAGAACAATTGCATCTCGGCAAGTTATTATTTAAGCAAATGTTACAAACCAACACTATCACACCTGCGCTGCTAATTGACAGCTTATGGAATAATCATGTATAGCTAATCATAGCTAATTTGAAAGTTTTAAGCATTTGAAAGAAATGCTCGAAGTCTTATTGCTCGTTATATACAAAAAAACATTAAATTTTGTCTCAAAACTAGCACACATCATATATACAATGTAAGATTATTCTTTGGTCTCAAATTTTTCTTTTCTAGGCAGGAATAAAATTTCATTGCATTATTTCCTTAACTGGCATAACTGTTGGCAAAAGCTTATTAAGAGAGATTAACTTGCCATTGGTTGATTCACACTCATCTCTAAAGATTTTTAACGACCCAAACACTTCTATTTCAGTTTACTCTAACCACAAAATCAGATAAGGTGATCAGAAACAAGACTTAACAATTTCCCATTTCAGAGCTAACCATACACACCACAATGAAGTGTATATTGTATATTAGCTGGTGTGGTGAGGAGGGTGTCATGGATTTAAAACCTATTCTAAAAGCCACTCTTTTAGTCCGGATATTACTAATAGTTTCCTCCTTATCAATATTTAGCTGTATTTTTTCTAATTAGAAAATAATATTTTTAGGTCTATCAGAGTCTCAAGTGTGTCAAGGAGTATATTATTCTGATGTAACATCCTGTTGTATGAAAGTAAGAAGCTTTGCTTTGCCGTATACCACATCACATTGCATTACCTTACATGTGTGTAAAGTTGGATTAACTTGCAGCAAGTAAGGCAAAATTACAAATGTTTTTAAAATCTTGGATTAAATTTTCATGCAGATGTTACAAAAACAATTAAAAGAATTTCTTCAAGTCTTACTGCAGGTTATTTATGTACAAATATACATTAAATTTTGTCTTCAAACCAAAACTCATTGTATAAACAACGTAAAATTAATTTTTGATCTCAAATTTTTATTTGACACCAGAGTACTTCATTAAATATTTATTTCAGGCAGCATGTAATGTAAACTATTATAATTTAATTCAGATGTGTTCATCGCACTATTTTTTACAGGTTGGTTGGTGGCTGTGATTTTCCAGTTGTCTTTGTTCTCATTGTTTTTGATGACATCTCAATAAAATATACTTTCAGATTACGCTAGATCGGTTTTAAAACAATACATGTACACTAAACTACCTTAATTAATTTTACAAAGTATTTTTTTACAATATATAATATATTATTTGTAAGGCATAGCGTTTCAGTGCATTATAATTTTTTACTTAAGCTAGTACTCTGTTTTTAAACTAAGCAATCTTGTTTCAGGATTTCTTATTTTTTTGAGTACCACATGAACTGTAAATAATTTTATTGGTTTTTCTACTAACTGCCACTTGTAGCAAACACTAAAAAGTATAAACCTTTGTGAAACATAACTTATGGGTAATTCCTAACTTTCTAAGAAACAGTTAGTTTTGTCTAGCAATGAAGTTTTATTAAAGAGACATACAAGCAGTGACACTCACTTAATATACAATTTGCAAAAATACTATTTTTATTAACAAATTCACTTTGTCTTAGTGTGACTGTGTGTCTGTAGGTCTGCGTAAATGTTATGGACTTCCAAATTTTTGGCTGATTATGTTAAACCTCACCCACATATGCTCTGTGCCTCTCGGTTGGCCATCAAGAATATTCGGTTTGAAAACTACCTCTGGTTCTTGAAAACTATGAAGCCAACATACACCTGAAAGCTCCATCTTTCTTGGTGAAAATCGGAAAAAGGAAGTATTCTATAATTTCTGAAAGTTAGATAACCATTTTTATTACTGTTTTACAAACAAAAGTATAGAGACACATTACTCCATACTCTAATATTTTAAGAAGGCCTACCAGCTTTAGGTCGGTGCAGTATAGCCGGTAGACAATGCTGCACCAGATCTCCAGAATGACTCATTCCAGTCGGACAGCATAGCAAGCCAAAACCAGAGCATGTCCCATTTTCTATAGAGCATGTAGAAACATCAGAAATCGGATTGGCAGCGGCAGCGGGTCTGTCAAACCATGGGCAGGCAAAATCCTATAAAAGTGCATAAATATTTTTGCATAATTAGCTATCCTTGCATGCTTCCAGTGTCACCATCACTGACTACTTAAGCTAGTTATATAGATACCCAAAGTATACAACTAAATACTGAGTTATATAAGCTTTTTAAAACTGTATTGCACTTTTATTGTTGTTATATGTTTTTACACTATAAGGATTTTGACATTTTAATTGTAATTCTTTTGCAAAAATAGAAGTCTAATGTCCACAGTAATAAAATAGCTTCAGGGACGTCAGGTGGTCAGAGGGGGACAAAAAGTGGCTTAAAACACATTCTACACATTTAGTTAATTTAATAGTCTTTTTATATTCAATATCTATGTTTGACACATAATTATAACTAGTAAGACCAGAAGAACCTCTATGGAAAGCTATGGTAGTAATAACTATGCTGCTAAAAACATTGCACCGTACCAAAAGAAATCATTTTGATTGCATATCTACTTCACATGTTTACTTACTTAAATAAGTGTTATAGACTTAGGCACGCTGCAGTGTGAGCTCACTGTACCATCGCACATGCACACACACTCGCACACATGCTTGCACGCACGCACACACATGCATGCACACTCGCACACACACAAAATGTTTACTCTTTTCTGTATTAGTGCTTGGTTGAATGCAGGCATTTTGCATGTCTATGTGATTGTTTGAAAATATACTCATGCTAGCATGTGGTGGAATCTTATGACCCTACAGGACAATATTATTCATGAAGTTATACTTCGCAAAAGTTGTCTTTTCATGAAATTTTGCAAGCTATTTTACTTGCTGAGGAACATATACACAAATAAATTAATCTGTGAATCTAGCTAGCAATAGAGTGCAAAACCTTCCCATGCGTATAGTGCGTGTTTAATTTTATGTAAGACAATTTTATTCTATATGCAGTCGTATCTGCAAATCAAATCATTTACATACCATAATGTCTAAATCGCAACAATTGCAATTGTCAATTTCATCAAACTCAGAATTGGAAGTGGTTGAAGGTGATTTCACAGTGAAAAACAGCACGAGCAAGATTGGACCATGACATGCTGAATTCTGAAGAAATTGTTACAACCTTGAATAATTTTGTGTAGAATTATGATGCATTTACAATGGGTGTATTTTAACCCCCGACAATGGTTAAAGAAAAGTTTGGAACTATATTAATAATATTGGTTATTCTAATAATATCAGTGCATTTTACTTCTAATATTGGCCAATATTGCATTTCTCCTATTGCAGGGGGAGAGATATAAACATATAATCTTTTCCTTTCATTATTGCTGTTTGTTGTATATAATAACACCCACACCCAGTACATTACAGCTATCATTGCAGTTATCCTATAGCACAGCAGTGCCATTTGACTGCTAATATTGCATTTCTCAACCATCATTACCCTTTCTTTTTTCCAATATCACTTTGGTCATGGGCTGTATGACAGTGGAATTTCTAGTTATACTGATTTTAGACTAATTGTCCTAAGACCAAGTGGTATTCTAAACATATCTGTTTTAGACTAAATGTCTTTAGACAAACTGATATAACAGACCAATCGGACTAGGATCAACTGGCATGAGGACTAATTGGACTAGGACCAACTGGTATGAGGACTAATTGTACCAAGCTGTTAGAAACAGCTGATATCACTATTGACCCATATGGAGCAATTTAAATACAAAAGATATGCAACAAAAGCACGTAAACTAAATGTTTCTAGCAATTAGCAGACATAAAGAGGTGTGATTACAGGAGTACTGATACCTGATTACAGGAGTACTGATACTGAGTACTGATAAGTACTGATACTTACCCTGTTCATATTGACACACTCGCTGTAATCACAGGCATTATTCCTACAACATTTCTCTGTAGTTCCACCACACTCTGAGTCATACCAACACTCCGTGTGAGTTGGTGAGCAGCTCTGGTCTGAAGTCTCCAGGGGAACTGGACAGAATCCTATACAGAAGCCAACCAACTGAACAAAACCTTGTCACTTTACAGTTATGTACTTAGAATACTGATTGAAAACATTTAACAGAGAAACTGCTTTGAAGTTACTGGAGCAAGATCGGATATTGGAACAGTTATTGGATATTCCTTCTCATATATTCTTGGTGAATAGCAGAAAATCTTTTTACAGGTTTTGACATGTTTTTGTTGTCAGGATTATCATTTAAATACTAAATGCCACTAAAGCTTATAAAAAATGTTCCCAAAGTGTTTTTATGTTTACAAACTTAAGTCATTCCACACTTAACACTACTAACACTACTAACAAGTTTCATGTAACTAGTTAGTAGCTAGACACTCTTTAGTAAAATTAACACTGTCTATCAACTTATTGCTTATTGACTGCTAATACAGCCAGGTCATATTTGATCTGCCGCAGATACAAAGTCCTACAATAAAGATAGATAATAGAGCCAATATGAACTCATATAGGTGAAAACAGGCACACTGTATGTTCCTTGAAATTACTCAATGCTAGCTTGATAATAAAGCTAACTCCATTACTTCAGGGGATAAATAAAACACCCGTAATAATCGTTTCCTTATTTCACAATTTAACCCCTTGTCCTGTAGAAAGAAGCAGTTCCCTTGATCCTAGATAACATTAACAATTTTTAATTCACCGTGAATATATTTAGAATAGGACAAGTGCTTTGGAACTTGATGTAATTTTAAAGCTCTAAGCGTGTAAAACTAAAAAAACAGACTTGTAAGAGCTTGTAATCACATTTGCACATATTTTGCACCTACAACACAGCGGAGTAAAACATGGTGAATCTTTTGATACCAAATAACTGTAATGGGAATATTGTTGCAAGTCAACTTTTAAGCAACAGAGCTGTAAATTTATAGGTTGAAAAACAACAACTAGCAGTTTCTGTTATCTGTTCAGTAGCGTATCAAACCTACCATGATCTGAAAGTATATTTTGTTGCAATATCATGTAAGACAATGCAAATACAAATGGCTGGCAATCTACAAACCAAGGATAGACCGGTCAAAAAATTTTTGAGATGAATGTGTCTGATTTAAACTATTATAGTTCAAATTACAGACAGCTCGAAACAAGTATTTAATGCAGCATCATGCAGTTTAATGCAAGTTTTTGCAATTCTTTGTAATTTTGTCTTCTTTACCGCAAGTTAAGCCAACTTTGCACACATGTGAGTTAATACAATGTGGTATAACGCAATGCAAAGCTGCTTACTTTCAGACAATATGATGTTACTTTAGAATCATTTACTCCTTGACACACTTGAGGCTCTGATAGAATCATCAACTCTCATTTTAATAATTAGAAAAAAATAAAGTTAATGATTTATAAGGAGGAAACTATTAGTAATATCTGGACTAAAGGATCAACTTTTAGAATAGGTTTTAAATCCATGACACCCTCCTCACCACACGAGGTAATGTACAAACTACTTTTCATTGTGATGTGTATAGTTGTATCTAAAACTCACAATCATCAATACTTGTTTTTTGTGTATCTTTCTTATTTCAATAAATCTATCAGAAGCTATTTTCGTGTATCAGAGCCGTCGTTCACTGCAGTTCTTTAAACTTATTTTGTGATTAAAATTGTTGCGCACATGATTGCATCAAATAATACATGTATATACCTTTTCATGTTCTTAATTTTACGTTTTGTATACATTTTATAATCTTTAGGCCAAAATATTTAACACATTTTACATGTTTTTTGTTTTGATCGATATATGAAACACGCTCTATTATTTGCCCTCACCAGGCAATAGAAAAACATGCGCTAATCTTTTTTAATGGTAGATTCCACATACACAATAATATGTTTACAAATATTTCTCAACCACAGGATTACGATAAGATTATGTTTCACTACACACCCTATAGTCTTACCTATCTTGGGAACGATGTCTAGTCCTGAAACACATACTGTACTGTTGTCTGATTCACAGCACTTTTCATCGAACCCACAGTCTGCGTCCGTCTCACAGTCAAGATAAGTTGAATTTTCAATCGATGACACGCTTCTGGGACAAGCCAAATGCTATAATAAAGCAGACCCCATGTATACTGCCTGTTTTTAATTAATACAAGTTTCCCTTCCCTAAGTAAAAATGAATCTCCTTCACCACCAACAGCTTGGTAGTAAATCAAGGCACATTACAAGAGCAACTAGCAATAGAGTATTTATCACAGGCATGCAGTGCGACTTTTATATGCTAATGACTGTATTTTTCTACATCTATTATATTAACGCATTGATAGGTGGGTACCTTCAGTGCATCTACAGTTGTTATAAGAAAGGCTTGTGATTGACTTGGGAATTATTTTAAGACACAGGCCACTATTGAATTTAATGCTTTCTTAGCTAATACTATTATAAAAATAGGACAGAGTGAGTTCATTTACCATAAACTGCAAAAGATTAGTGGTATTATTCTTAATTCTTCCTCTCATGATCAGAAGTCCCGTTCTTTCATTACAATTTTAAATGAGAACTGGAACTACCATTTCCAACAAAAATGTTGCATAAACTAAACAGCAGCAGCCTGACCCCTTTTCTTGTCTCACATTAAATTTCTCCCGATTATCAAGCCCATTCTGGTGATTTCTATGACCCTTCTAAAAACACTTTCTTTTTATACTGTTTTATTAATGGTAGAAACAAATTTGCCGGTCTATGTCGAAAAAAACAAGTGTGGTAAAAGATATCATGATTTTGCATCAGATAACTGTTTCATTCAGCAACAGGGAAATATATGTATATTAATTATCAGCAGTACATTTGTCCCAAAAGATGCACCAATTTTATGAGAGATACTTACTGTTTCTAATGAATTACAAAAATCACTTTAAAGTTATTGTAACTTGAACCAGAGTAAAATGCTGCTGGTTACATACAGTGTTGTCAGCAATATACCAGAAATAGTTGCATAACTAGTGGTGTGACAACTGATAGTTCTTGATTGCACTTGTGTTTTACTTTCTAAGCTTTAAATAACTATCAGAGAATGATCTTGAAAAAAACAATCAAGACATTATTGACTCGTTTTATTTTTACTATTATCCCAGTTCTTATTTTCTGCTCCATCAATTAACATGATGTCTGCTCACAGATTTGTACTATTGTAATGATTATGCATGACGCCCAATTGCTAGAGTTACAGACATGCTTTAATCAATATTGAATATATGAACTCAACGTTTTTAGCCCAACTTATCATTATTATAAACTTTAGTTCATAAGCTGGGACACGAACATAACTTCCATCCTTTAGACATTGAAAATATGTGTAATAGGACTTAAATCGTATTGCTAAACTTGTTGTTGGCGTCTATGATTAATTGTGATATGTCAACATATTTTCAATAGAATTGTTTACAACGATTTGGCACGCTTGAATACGCGTTCTTTACCTAATTAGTTTTGCCAAGTTGTTTTGGATAATTCTTACTGGCAACAGACACTTTGCAATCATATTAAAGAGTATTTCACAATCGTATCATGCATCATCTCTCTTTTAAAAAGCAACTAAATTCATTATTCAATTGTTCCTGACACAAAAAGTTAGGACTGAGATGTTAGCCGTCATTTTACTTTGGTGGATAAAAAAAATCAAACCCATTTTTACTTTTACGCAAATCTAGCGATGGTTTGAAAGCACCTGCCACAAAAAATGATGAAAGCTAGTACACCATGACACATGTGTGTTTTTAAGCATCTTACACTAATTGTTGTACATTGCAAACTGAGTGAAAACTCATAAAAATTGTGTGAAATCAATTTTAATATGTACTGTACATGGTCAACTTTGTTCTAAGTAAATTTTGGTAAGCTACACTTTTTTCTCTAGACATACATTATGATTGGTTGAAATATTTACTAACTCAGTCTAGTATTTTGTAAACAGTAATTTACAATTTTTTTATATGTCATCAAATGGCTGGTAAAAACAGTGAATGTTTTTTAACTCTCTGTAAATTATACATGAAGCGTTAGCTTAAAAAAATTTAGCTTAAAAAAAATTGATGCCTACTACATGTATAATAACCTAAAATTTGCTGGTTCTACATCAAAGACTGCTTAATAACACAGTGGAAACAGATCATTTCACTTAAAACTTCCCAAAAAAGCATTAAAGTAATGCATAAATCTCCAACTCTGTTCAGTTAATTTTGGTCAAATAACTCCAAAGCAATACAAACCACTTTTAAAACTATAAAAGGGTAAGTCTGACCTTCACACTGATAAACCTCGATAGTTGCCTACTTTAGTTGCTTTAGTCAACCTGGTTGCGAGACAATTTGCAATTATTACCCTATTGAAATGTTCCATTTTGTTTTAATTGCTTGAGGGTATTTGTTACATTTATTGTATATTCATAATTTGAGTTTTATGTCATCCTTTTATAGTTTATTTATGTTTTATTGTGAAAAATCTGCATTTTCTGTTGATATACTAAATTAAGTAGTTTTCCACAATTTTTTTACTAGTTTCAATGTCAGATTGGGTGGAACCATTTTTGAAATTACCGCCAACTTTGCTCCCACAGAGTTTATTTGGTCCGCACTCATGCAGTATATTTAAAGGCAACCAATCAGTTCAGAATGTTTTATATGAAAAAAATTAAAATGAGTAACATCGGTTTCTGAGTAAAATTTTAAGAAATGAAGAAAATGGTACAATTGAAGAGCAGCAGATGATAGCAGCAGAACTTCACAATGACTCTGTTCTTTTTATATTATTTGTGCCTCATAGTTAGTCACTCACCTGCCTGATGCTTTGACACTCATTATATCCGCAGCCAAAGTTTAGGCAGCACTTTTCTCCTATCCCCGAGCACTCGGCATCATACCGGCAACCAACATGTCCAGCTAAACAAGCATCGTTCCACATGCTCTGTCTTGGACACTCACCTATAAAGGAACACGAGCTTGAGAGAGTGAAAAATTTTATAACTTCTTAAAGCTATAAAATAAATGTGTTTTATTCAACCCCCTTATTCAACATAATTTGATAATGTAGATCATCTTTACTATCTCTTTTCAATGAAATAACTCTGTTCGTTAACTGTAGTAATCTATCAAACTGATTTGTATATTCAGCAAGTTGAGAATTTAAGAAGCTTAATCAGTGTGCAGAGAAATGTTTGTTAGTGTAATTTCTTTTTGAGAGATTTGTAATTGGCATGATGGTTGATTTAGAAAAATTGAAGTTTAAGGCTAAATGCCTTTCTTGTCACAGTATTTCAAGAAAGAGAAATAATTTGAATAATCATCATTAATCATCAGTAGTTCACAGTTTAGATTTTTGTTTTATTCACTATTAAATTTATAAATTTTATCTTTAAAATTTTTTTATTTGATTGTATTATTTCTGAAGCTATTATTATAAGTATTTGTACTTTAGTTTAATTTCTAACTTTTTACACGCTTAGAAAAAAGTTCTTAATATGTTGTTTATCTTTTTGAATGCTTTTAAAGCTAGTTTTCCTTCAAAAACTTCAATATATGAGCCTAATAGGTGGACATTTGGGAGTATAAAACAGACTTAGGAGCTTCTACAACCAGAAGCCAAGGTTAAAACCATACATTTACACTAATGTTTAGTTGAAGAGCTTTTGTTTTTTTGCCTTTAGGTATGTTTGAAGATTAACACATCTTTTTATTCTCGCATCTCATTGGACAATATAGTTTCACTGAGCGGTTTGCAATTATATGAAGAATGGGCACTTTTTTATCTCTATTTATCACCTTGAAGACTTGTATTTAACAAATAATTTTTAAATGTTAACTTCTTAAAGCTATTTTTTACTGCAAATTCTACATGGGGGTTTTTGCTTGCATTTTGTGACATTTTTTTTAAAAGGATTACCCTTCAATCTCTAAAAATTAGTTTTAAACCTAAACAATAAGACATCAATATTAGTACTGATGTCTTATTGTAATAACTTTGTGAATTAATACTGCCTCTGTTATAGTTAGCCTCAGCTGTTTAAACTATAACTATTCACCTGGAGCAGGGGTTCTGTCAATGCCCTTCAGGCAGTGCTGGTTATCCGACCAATCACAACATTTCTCATCTCCAGCACAGTCTGTGTCTCTTGTACAGATAGGCTCAGTTCTATGATGAGGGATCTCTGTTTGTGAGATGGGACAAGCTAGATCTGCCTATAAAATGTAAATTTCATAACATCAAAGTCGTGAAATGATTTATTGAAATGTTTGGGATAGCTATTTAGTGTGGTTGTGCAGCACATTTTGGTACATGCCATTGTATATACCATAATATTCTTCAAACTCTTTCCAATCCAGATAAACTTATTAAGCGCGAGTAACAAAAAGCAAAATGATTTTGTTTATTTTTATTATGCTGTTGTATTTGGAATGCGATAGTTAAAAATATAATATAATTATTCTTTTGCCAGAAATAGTGTGTAATAAATCTTTTTCTGAAAACTTTAATCAATAATACAAGTATCTAGTTAAAGTTTTAAACTTCAGAAACCGCAAAACCCAAACAACCTTCAATACTTATGATTATAACTTGTATTTTATCATTTTTCTGAAAAAGTACAGAAGGGGTTTTACTACATTTATATTTGCTTTTGATGTTCAGTTGTTTACAGAAAACATGTGACATGCTTGAGTTTTCAAATAAAAAAACTTAGCAATATCATAACACAGAAAAAACGTGGAAAATTTAGACGCAGTATACTTTATAACATTATTACCTAATGACAAAAAAGATTCAAGAATGCTACTTGTGATTTCTTAAGTAAACCACAATTGCTTGCAACTTTAACAGAACTCTCAAACTATAGAAGTGCGAGGGATTATATTTTGGCATATGAGCATTATCAAAATTTACCATTACACTAAATTGCCAGTAAATTGGCAAGCTGGGATTCTGAAAACAATCCTTTAACAGTGAGCAAAAATGCTATTTGTGATTTCTTAAGCAAACCACAATTGCTTGCATTTTTAACATAACTCTCAAACTATTAATAGAGGGCAAGGGATTATATTTTGGCATGTGAGCATTATCAAAATTTACCATGACACTAAAATGCCTGTCTGTTGGCGAGCTGGGATTATGAAAACAATCCTTTTACACTGAACAGTCTATTTTAGGACTAGAGATTCTAATAATTGCTTGCTATAAAGTGGGGACTTCAACAACTTCTTGAATGGTTGTAAATGTTGAAAAAGGTATGTGTGTTCTATAAATAAAGAAAATAATAAATGAAAGCAAATGCACTCTCTACCATTTAGCCTGTGTTATAGCTGGCCCATATGAGCAGTTTTTGTTCTAATCAGCTACTGACATATTACTAGTGAACTTTATTATGGCGGTATCTTTCTAGAATTTTAGCATTCACACTAGATGACCGTCTTGGACAAAACGACAAAGAATCAGCCCAGCATAAATAAGTATTAACCTTATATTATTAGTAAAGTTATCTAATAGCTAATATTTACGATCTCTTGCTAAGTGTTAGCCTTTGGGCAGTTGCATGAAAGTTTTACCTAACGGTATACAACTAAATAAAATGACATACGTTGTTTCTCACATAGGCTGAGGTTATCAAACTTTATCTTTTTTACCCTTGAAGTGTTTTTCTCCAACATTTTTAAATGCATGAAACACACATGTTTCATGCATTGATAAAAGATTAATGCTAACAGGGCAACTTTATAAAGAAATGAAGTTTATATTTATTTGTGCTATACTACCAGTAAGCTCGTTGATGCCGACGATCACTTCCATTTTTAATCAGATAGTCCACAGGTAGGTGTTTAAGAGGTTGATTTTCAGAAACCACACAGAGTTTTGACACCAAATAGAAGGCACTGGGCATATGCAGGTAAAGTTTAGATGAAAGTGACTAAAAATGTAGAAATGCATAACGTTGACCCACACTAACTCATACGAAATACCAAAGTGGGACTTATTAATCATTACAATAATAACAACTGTGTTTGTCTGGCTGTCTGTCAGAAGCAACGATGGGAGGTCAAGAAAAAAGATTGCATTGTATAGCATTCAGACTCTAAACGTTCAGCATGTTACACCAACACTCTAACACCTGCGCAAATTGAACTCAATTTCTGGAATAATTGTACACACGGCTATTACACTTGACAATATCTTATGGCACACTCGACTGCCAGGGTACTAGTATGAATTTTTTCGTATTATATTTAACTTTATAGTAAACGTACCCTGGCAGTAGCAGGCTTAGAATGGTTTTCTAGAAGCTTGAGCAGACGTTTTTCCAAATCTTCTCCAAGAATCTGAATAAAACAAAAATACTGTAGGAGTCATGTTAGCTCCTCCAGTGAACGAGGCATAGAGCCAAATGCTGCTTCTTATTTACAATCAAAGTGCTATAAACCTAAAAGACACATTTTAGAGCTGACAATAGACATAGGCTAAAGTAACTTTTGAACTTGTGTTATAGGTTAAGAGTTATATTAGATAGGAGATGCACTCATGTGCAACCTTTGATTATTTATTATTCACTAAGGTCTGTTATTACCAATCATTGATTTTATGTACGCCAGTAAACCTGGAGTTATCCTCTACCATTCACTTTTAATTATCAGCAATAAAAACTATCCAATGAATTCAATTAGAATTTTTTGACAGTCTGATTATGTCTGTTATATAAAAATAATCATTGTTTAGCCTACAAACGTTAAACAAAGCTAACCAATTTTCAGCCATGTTTTACAACAATGAGTTATTGAGAGATTAGTATACTCATGAAACACGGTTTTAAAGACCTATAGGTTGTCACTTCATTTGTTTTTACTTGAAAGTTTTCTATTTACTTTGCTGACACAAAAAAAATTTATTAAATGCAATAAAAATAATTAAGTCCTGTGGTCTGGAATCAATGAGGTATAAAGACTTAACTCTGAAAGTAAATTATCTATGATGTTTACTAACAGAGATTGCTCAAAGTTTACTTCAATAAAAGCCCATTTTATTTCTCATTCCCTCTGTCTGTTTCTTTGTCCCTCTGTCTTTCTGTCTTTCTGTCTTTTCATCTCTCTGTCTCTCTGTCTTTCTGTTTTTTCCTCTCTCTGTCTCTCTGCCTCTCCGTCTCTCTGCCTCTCTGTCTCCCTGTCTCTCTGGCTCTCTGTTCTTCTGTCCTTCGGTATTTTTGCCTCTCTGTCTCTCTGTTTCTCTGGCTCTCTGGCCTTCTGTCTCTCTAACTTTCTGTCTCTCTGTCTCTCTGTCTCAATGGCTCTCTAGCTTTCTGTCTATCTGTCTCTCTGGCTCTCTGTCTTTCTGTCTTTCTGGCTCTCTGTCTTTCTGTCTTTCTGTCTTTCTGTCTCTCTGACTCTCTGTCTTTCTATTTCTCTGTCTCTCTGGCTCTCTGTCTTTCTGTTTCTCTGTCTCTCTGTTTCTCTGTCTCTCTGTGTCTCTGTCTCTCTGTATTTATGTCTCTCTGTCTCTCTATCTCCCTGTCTTCCTGTATTCCTGTCTTCCTGTCTTTCTGTCTCCCTGTCTTCCTGTTTCTCAGTCTCTCTGTCTTCTTGCCTCCCTGTCTCCTTGTCTCCCTGCCACCCTGTCTCCCTATCTTCTCGTCTCCCTGTCTCCTTCTCTCCTTCTCTCCCTGTCTCCTTGTTTCTCTGTCTCCTTGTCTCTCTGTTTCTTTGTCTCGGTGTCTCCCTTTTTTCCTGTCTCACTGTCTCTCTGTCTCTCTATCTCCCTGTCTTCCTGTATTCCTGTCTTCCTGTCTTTCTGTCTCCCTGTCTCCCTGTTTCTCAGTCTCTCTGTCTTCTTGCCTCTCTGTCTCCTTGTCTCCCTGCCACCCTGTCTCCCTATCTTCTCGTCTCCCTGTCTCCCTGTCTCCTTGTCTCCTTCTCTCCCTGTCTCCTTGTTTCTCTGTCTCCTTGTCTCTCTGTCTCTCTGTCTCTTTGTCTCGGTGTCTTCCTTTTTTCCTATTTCTCTGTCTCTCTGTCACTCTGTCTCTCTTTTTCTCTGTCTCTCTTTTTCTCTGTCTTTCTATTGCCCGGTCTCTCTGTCTTTTGGCCTCTCTGCCACTCTGTCTCTGTTGCCGTTTTTCCGTCTTAGTCACTCAAGTCGACTAAGACCGTCTATAGCTGTATTCTATATAATTGAATCGTTTTGAAGTGATTGCTGGCTTTAAATGAACAAGATTCACTCTCTGTTGACAAGAAGGATAGGGTATCCAGCAAGCAAGAGCATGTTGAAGCGTGTTAAGATTTTCATTATGTTGCAGCGGCTTGCCGATAAATAGGATGGTTTCATACACTGTCAAAAACCTAATTAGCAGAAAGTGGCACCCATGCTCTTCATCTTCATGCTATCTTTAGTACACAAAGATTTAGAAAACTTACGCTTTTTAGCAGGTCTTCATCAGATGACCTAACCACTTCAACTGTATATACTGCAGCAATCACTATCACCAATACTGCCTGCAATTACAATAGCGCTAATAATACAATGGTTTTCTCAATTTGCGTCACTTCAACAATGAAAGTTGTTTTGTGAGCACAAACCCTCGAGATAAGTTGCACAAATGTTGTACTAATGGCCAATTTATTTAGCTAATCTAGTAGGCTAAACACATTATTTGTATACTAAGCACGTTTAAGTTGTAGCTCTTTGGGTAATTACAGTGTTCTTTACATGATAAACCTAGCAAAAAACTCACAGGTGTGTGAAAATCTAAAAATTTAAACATGATTTGTATTGGCTAAAACTTCCTTCATATAATTAAAATTTGTTACACAACTGACTTGAACTGAGGGTTGCTTGTCTAAAAAGGAAGTTTTCACTATTAGCTGTAAACGCATCCACCAAAAGTGTCAAAGTGCTAGTATAGAGAAATATTTGGTTAAGAAAGGCAGCTTTGGTTCTTGCTACATGATTGTGCAATAATTACATCAAAGCAGTCATATTTTGGTTTTCTTTTTTGGGAAGCACTTTGTGAGCAAGTGAGCATACATTTAAAAATAGTATAAAGAAAGTTTGAAGCAGCGTGTGATTCTAAAAATTAATATTTATTTTAGTTGAAATAGCATTTTATATATTGATCAAAATCAACTAGAATGTATTCTGTAAAATCAACCAAAGCCTGACTTTTATTTTTACGGCTGTGCCGTTACACATATTTTAATTACTTTATATTTCAAGTAATTTGTTTGTTAAGTTTATTTTCTTAGCTACATGTATTTATTCACGTAATTACTAAGTAAAGGCTTATAAGTTTAACAGAAGATCTGTGAAAACCTTTCTGCTTTGAATTACACTGGTGTTTAAAATAAACTAGAATCCTTTGTTTAAAAACTAAAGTTGATATTTACAACATTGTGAATTTAATCAATAGCAATAAATTATATATTAACTTAATCCTAATTTTGTTCTGATTGCAAATATGTTAAGCAAACAGCTGGAAATTGTTTTTTTAAATGATTATGTAAGCTAAAATCTAACCATTTCATTTTTAATGATTGAAGATACCAATCTGTGCAGATAAGACCACAACACGTGCGCTTTTATTTGTTTGTTTCTAAATACATGCATGACCTTTGTTCAACCCTAAACAGTTGATTGCAACATAGTTAACCAATACTTAAGATGCTTGTAATCAAAAACTTGAATACTTAGTTAGGTCTAGTTTTTTGCTAATCAGAGTCTAGTAACATTATAACTTCATGAAACCTTGATTTTTTGCAAAAAAATTCATCATACCTCAAATTCAACAAAATTGGGGATTGACTTTTGCTGCTCTTAATCATACAAGAACTAACAACCTACGCCTCTATGTAGTCATCTGCATAAACTCTGCTACTTGAGGGTGAAGAATTTGTTAATGCAGTCTTCTCTTTATGGCATACTGGCACATCCTCACTCTAATCTAAGATATTATGTTAATCTACGGATGATCCTCCGTGCCACTGGTTTTTACACTCTCTATAGTGAAATTTAGTATGGTAGCATGAAAGAGTTTAGTTTATGGGCGGACCAGGAAGTTACTTGGTACAAACTCTCGTTGTGGTCAGGGTGAATCATTATGCAACAAAGGTAACAGAGCCGTGATAAAGAATCTTGGTTAGAACTGGAAACATAGTTGCCAGATTGGTTAGACATGACATAAGTGAAGACTTTTATAAAGCTGCAGATGCGGAGTAACGCAGTGACAAAAATAGTTTTTGGTTTTCGTAAGACAGTGAGCAATAGAGACGGTGTCCTACAACAAAGAAAAAACTATTCTTTTGTTCATTAATAATACATTTAACACCTGGTTGACAAGGTGGTTTGACAACCTATTGTTACTGCATAATAATCTACAATCATTTCAAAAGTTCTCGATGGGGAGGTGCTCAAGCACCCTACCCATTTTGAACTTTTTCATGTAACAATAACAGCAGCTGTCTACTAAAGTTCAGAGGTAATTTTTACCAATGTCTTAAAAAAATTTGCCATACTTCAATTTTCTTTCTCATAAACCAATTTGGCAATGTGGTATATTTTATGGAGTCATGTGATGCAAGCTATTTTTAATAATTTTGCTAAGGACTACACAATATATTTGTGTTTTCACAGAAGAATTAAGCTATTTTTATGTATTTCAGTATCCTGGTAGCCTGGCGTGCTGTGAGAGATGGTCAATTATAAAAACTAGCAACACAGTTATTTCAAAATGCTTATTTTGAAATATTATTTCAGTTATTTCAGTTGATTAATTGGTAGAAGTGCTAGTCTAAAAACTGTATATCACAAGTTTGAATTCCGTATAATGCAGAATTTTTTGCAGCAAATGAATGTGGGGCGAAAAAACGGGCAGGTAGACAGGGCTTTTCTTATGGTAAGTATTTCAATCAAATGAGAGAAACAGCCGATTTTACCGAATTTACCTTTTGCTATAACTAAACTTATGATTACATCTACAGCATCTATTTGACACTTTCAAGACATACCTATATATAAACATCATCAGTGTTAACAACTCTGACACAGAAGTTTTACATCTCTCCACATGTTATGTGCCGGAGTTGCTCTTTCACACAGGACTTAATTAGATATTATACAATTGCATTTGCTATACGTCGTTATTGAAGTTATTGTTCTTAATTTGTTCCTAGTTCCTAACATGTTGGCTATATATAATAGAATTATATATATTATATTAGAATTATAATGTATGTACATATTATCTGTGCTTGATCGACGCCCCTGATGATCTCTCAAAGCACTCGAGGCTGCTCGGGTTTGTTTCTTACAGTTTTTTGCATTATTACAGAAGAAAAGATTTTATTTTCTACTTTTATCTGCGTGTAATAATAAAAAAACTTAATTAGCTTTAGTAAAAAAAGGTTTAGTGCTGAGAGTGAGTTAATGCTTTATTGCACAACAAACATGCATATTTTACTAAAGCATTTAATCTAGACGTGCTCTACAATTTGGTGTTGTATTAAAATGTTGTTGATAGAACTAGGGCATGCTTTTTGGTAAATGGCACCATCCACTTAAAGGTATCCTAAAAACCTTTACACTTGTCTAGAAGAAAACATTATGCTTAGTGTTCAGCAGCCATAACCTTCTTATGGTGACCATTGATTTCCTATTGCAATCTTTAATCTCTAATCAATTGCACACGAGGATTTGGCGGGTAGAAATAAATTGCATCAGAGATAAAAATAACTATAATCAATTAAGATAGAAAAACATAAAATGAGCTCCTTGTGCCAGTCTGCTTTCAAAAATGCAATAATCTAAAGTAGTTTACTATATTCTTCAAAGCTACAAGCAGCCCTATCAAACTACATAAAATACTAATTCGCTAAACTCAAAGCAACTCTCGCCCATTTATTTTGATTTGCTTTTATTTTTGAAAATCAAAAGCCACTTCAAAAGGCTTATTGGTGAGTCAGCCACATTTAGAAGCTGATAACTTACATTTATTTAAGCTAAAGTTATAGTCAATACCTCCTTAGCAGTTTTTTGCAGCCTAGTGGAATTGTGTTTTTTTTAATTTAATTTGCATTACTAATAGTTCAAACAGAAATTTTCAAAGTTGTCACACAGCAACTTAAAGAAAGAGACAGTGAGTCAACCAAAATAAGCAGGTGATGATAAAAGATGGAAAAACTCTCTTTAGTTTAGCCTATTGTTGTTCAAAGCTTATTATACTCCAACTTAGTGCGAGAAATGCTATGTTTCCATACAACAATAGCGTGCTGACACAGCCCTAGATTGCGCTGCAATGTGTTCATGGGAACAGTCGTGTTGCTCCCATTCTGTCACGATTCAGTGTCATTGTTTGGAAGCAAAACGCCCTTGGGATGTGCCATCTTTGTGTCATGGAAACTCCTTGGAGACCAATGGCGTCACATGTTTGTGTAGGCATAGGTCTTGCTTTTCTGTTGTTTCATATGCACCACCAAACCTTTGCTTTACTATAGTGCCCTATGGAAACATGATCGGCTTGTCGGCCCAGCCTAGCACTTTAGCACTGACCCACCCAGGTATCACTGCACTATTACTATATAGAAACTTAGTAATAAACTTACAGCATGCTGAAGTATGTCACCTATTATCTACACTCTTTGTTATCGAGCCTCATCCTTGCAACAACACGGCAACAGTATTTATTTATAGTTGACACCACTTGTTTCCAAGTGTCAGACTAAGCTGTAGAAGTCAGGCTAGACAACAGATGTCTAAAGATTTTTAATTAATCTACTCAAAGATTTTATTATTGTAAACATCACCAGGAAAATAACTGTGCTATAAAAAGCTCTCCTATTTTTTGCTCTCTTGAGATACGAGGATTAGCCAATTTCTCAAAGTGAGATATAATTGATTTTGCTGATAAAAATAGATGAATAGTTTTGTATAATGAATCTGCAAAAAACTGGTGCCTTTGTTATAGTTGTAGCATTCAGAAAATAGTAAAAGTTTCCAGTAAAGCTGAACTCTTTTAGAACTTGGCTGTAGGCTGCAAGGCAACTAGGCTGAAAACATTTTGAAGTCATTTAGTGAGTCGATATGTCTACTATTTTATTATTAGATGCTACATGTAGATGATTGTTATTGACATGGAAGCGGCACCAAAGAAAGCTTTGAGAACTAGATGACTAGAAAAATGATCTCATTTGAAATGCTTGGCTGAAATTATTTTTAACGAACGTTTATGAATATGTTTAATGTTATATGGCTATAATGGAAAAAATATTACAAACTTTAGAGTGATTTTACATGAATTAAAAAAATCGTATTCTGCATTGTTAGTTTTTCCTCAAAAACATTTATAAACCAGACACATCTGCTGATCACTTTTTGTCATTAAACATAACAACTTATTCTTACTTGTTACTATTGCGTTATAAAACAAAAAAACCTACTGATCACATGGATTGATAACCGTAAGGCCGAGATGTACGCAATTTTAACTCATGCATATAATCTGAATTTTAATCACGTTTTTCTATCTACTGGCTTTCTCAACCTTCACTGGATGATCACCTAATCCTCAGGATTAACTACCATCATTGGACCTCGACTAGCTAGACATGTTTAGTTCCCCCAAGACATTTTGTCGCCAGTGGCAACCCTGTGATGGTCGATACATCGTGCTTCTAAACACACATGTATAAACCTCTGCACTCTGATTGTCAATATTTCAGATCACATAACTCATCAAGGTTCTTTGGAAATGCAATATTCTGTAATAATTTAGACACTAATCTTGATTTTTATTGCTATAGAAAGTGCTTTGCTTGTATTTCATTATAAAACAACTAACCACAAGCTTGTCAGACGACATAATTGCGACGTAGATACAGTAAATAGGACTAATGAAGACATTGTAAGCGGTAACCAGACCTCTTAAACTTTAGAGCAACTTAACTAAATCATTTGAGTAATGGCTTTGGTAAATTGACAACTCGCTAGAGATATACATGTATAGCTGCTCAAAGCAATTATAAGGAAGGTTTTCGTAAGATTTTTAAATACTAGCAGTGGTGACCGTTATGAGATTGAAAAAGACATTTTGGAATGTTTGAGATTAGGTTGAAAACAGAAGATTAACAAATTTTATATTCTGGTAATAATTAAAACACAATTATTTTTAAGCTCTGGTTTTCTGCAACTTGAAACTTTGATAAAGCAATAGCATTATGAACCTTATCTATTTCAGCCATTGATAAGAGATCAAAATCTCTCAAAACTCAGACATAGGTGCTAAAATAAGCAACAGATTAAACAGCTCTTTGTAGGCTCTAGTGTATCCCAGTTACAAGTTATATGTAGTACTACATAAAGTTGGTTTTGTCTAAAAACAGTCTAGTAATAAAAATACATAATATTATATTTGCAATTATTTATAGTTAGCTAACATCATTGACCTGAAGGTAAATGCTCTGCTACAGGACTGATTCAACCAAGTTTTAATCAACAGCAATATTTACCTCATGGTAGCAGGCACTATATCAATAATTATATAGCTATCAAAACAATGGTACATATATTTAGTTATTGCTAGCATTTATTCATCTTTTCTGTCACTTGATGTCAATCATACACTGCTAAACATTATTGCTCAAATTTCAAACTCATTGATCTCTGACGCTAACCCATTTATTTTCTACTTCTACTGTAAAGTGCCTCAGTCTAATGCTGATGAGAGGGTTTAGGTATTTAAACAGAGTCATTAGAATTCTTGCTTCTAAGATTCGAAAGATATGGAACTAGATGATGAATTTCCAACTCTTTCCTATATAATTGCCTGGTAATCAAGATATCTTCAAAGACTTATATTCAGCATGCATGACTTGTAGTGTTTCTGTGAGTCAGCTCAAAACAAAATACGTTGTTTTTTCAGGCAGGATACCTGACAAAACATAAATTTAGATTAGCAAAGTTTCCAGTAAAGCAGAACATTCTTAGAATGTAAGCCTCAAGCATTTAGAAGCTATTTAGTTAGTTGATATGGCGCTTAGATACTAAAGGATAGTATTATTTTTGTTCTAGGTTAGTAGTTAGGTTCTAAAACTTTATCAGGTCTGTTGAGTTATCAAGTTATGACTCACAAACAAAGCTTTCATTTCATGAATAACGGACGTATTACAGTAGATGTATTTAAAAGTGGTAATTGTAGTTTTTAGAAACACAATATATTGAAAGTATGACGAGTATATAAACATGATATACTTCATTACATTAAAAAGTCCCATCAATTGTCATCTCCACCGAGAACATCTGAGAACTCATCAGTAAGCGAGTAGACATTAAATTTGCAAAACCTGTTATTTGGCTGGTTTTTCATTTTTTAATTTGAAATCAAAAAAATGAAACATTGTAAAATTATCTTTGCCAATTTTGACTCTAGTTTTTTTCTCATAGAATTTGGTTTATCTAGGAGTTCAGAAGGCAAAAGATTTACATACTTTTCAAACAAATCAAAAAGTTAATCAGATAAAAGTTAACGAGAAGAAATACTAGCTATCCTAAAAACTTCAGTTTTGCCGATAGTGCCATTAGGTAGGCCATTACAAGTCATCACTTACCTTCATGATTCTTGTGAGTTATTGCTAGGCGAGTCTCCTCCAATTGGTAATCCTTTCTGGTAAAGAGCTTACCTCAATCAAGCGTACACCCCGTGTGGCCTCGGATTTATTGCTAGTCAGTAAATTCATTGTACCGTAGCTACGCTTTCTCATGCGTGTCTGAATTACTTAAATCTGTTGCAATCAGGGTGATAAGCCAGTTTTATGCAATTCGCTTGAGCACACCCTTATTGAAACCAGATTATGTTACGTTTAAGTTAAGCAAAGTGTAGCCAAATCTTCATTAAAAGAGCAGTAACCGATTGAACAAAATCATTTAAATAATTGATCGAGCTTAATTTATAAATGATTCAGTTATTTTTATTGCCAGCATCAATCATAAATTTAGATTAGCAAAGTTTCCAGTAAAGCAGAACCTCTTTAGAATATAAGCCGAGAGCATTTTGGAAGCCATTTGGTTAGTCGATATGGTTTTTATGTTATTATTAGACGCTAGATATTTTTATACATAAAACTGTGCCAAAGAAAGCCATGGGAACTTACGAAAGGTGTTTCAGTATTGATAGATTAGGCTGTATTAAGCATAAATCTTTACTATAAAGAGAGCCAAGTCGATCTGTTTATCCATCTGTCTGAATCCACACTAAAGCGTTAGGAGAAAAATAGCATCGGGCAGGAATAAAACCCATGTATGTGAATCCCAACCAAGCATGCTACCAACTGTGGCACTCAACCATCTTTTCACAACTGAGAATAATTGTACACATAGTTATTACACTTGACAATAGTTCACATCACACAAGACTGCCAGAGTACTAGTTTAAGATTATAGATGCTAAAATTGTTTGGTTCTACCAACTTAAAAAAATATATTATTAGTTTCATGCGAGCTAACTAATCAGGCTACTCCCATCAACTTAGTAAAGCTAATTTGTAGATTCAAAACCTTGACTTTGTCCTTGACCAAAAAACAGACAACTAAAATTGTATCTCTTTTATGGTTTTTTCTTTGAAATCCTGAAAGTATCTAAATATATCTACTCTTTATTTTGGTTTGTTGCAACTCAGTGTTTTGTGGCTTCACTTAGGAGAAAGAAATCCCAGTTGTGCGAACAAGTCTCAACGTGTGCAAAAAGCTGTTATTTTTTACTGAAAGCTTAGCAAACCCGCTTTTAGGAAATAAGGTTATTTGGAAAGTTACGGGTTACTAATTGATTACTGGATATTATTCAATTATTCTCTATCTATAAAACATACTATTAAATAAATCCTCTTTTGTTTTCAAACTAACATTGCAAAACAGAGCAGAAAACTTATCACGTCAAACTTTTCTAAAATTCACTAAACTCATGCTCACACAAATAATTCGGTATTAACTTGGCTCACACATTCAACATTTTCTACCAAGCATCATTGCCGTTACCAAGTTGTTCTGATCATAAATCAATGATTCACTCTTTTTTTCAACTTGTTTGTAGAATGGAAAGGTTTGATTTCAGCAGAGTTAATCTCCCATACATGTAGTTATTTGCAAAAATAGCAAAGTTGGTAATGTTTCATAAAATGCCAATTCATGCAAAATTTATAAATCTGATAGATTTAGTTAAACAAAAAAATTAGCAATTGTACTGCAAAACACTGTCACAGTGCATTTAGAAAACAATAACTAGACAACAGCAAAAAGCTGATTGCAAAACAATTAACATACATGTAGGTTGAAGTTATTGCACAAGAACTGTAAAAAATAATACCTTTTAAAATGTGTGGAGATTTTAGAGCCAATGAAAAACTTTTATGCAAAAAATCAATAGAATGCTGAGATATTAAAATAAAATATGTCAAACTAAGTTAAACTTTAGTAACCTTGTCATTCTTGATTGAAGAACAAAAAATATTTGTATAATTGTATATTTTTGCAAAAAAATTCTTCAACAATAACACAGTTTTTGTTATGTAATGTGGGTCATGCTTTGATAAAAAATTGTTGCTAAGCAACTAGACTTTACATTACATGTTTTTTTAATCTTTTGTAAAAAAAAGTTTTATTTACAATAATAGAAGTAATAACAGATTTCATCAGCTTAAGTTGGTGCTTGTCTATAAAAAAACATAAAACAAAATGGAACACTCTGTAATGCTGGATTTTATGCAGTCCACATTGACACTAGTTTCACACAATGAAAGCAACAAAACAGCAATATTTTTAGTTAATAGCAAAAATGTTGATAATAACTACTGGTTAATTTTTTAGGTGAATCAACAAACATTTTTTAAAAATTTTGAAATAATGCTTCTTTCTGATGCAATAACAAACAGTTGCATAACCTATTTAGCTATTCACGTCAGCTTTTAGCACAACACATAAAAGTTTTTACTCAAAAAAGTTAATAATATTCATTAAGTTAACTGAATGGGCTGATATTACACAATGAGGAGTGTCTTAAAATCAGACAAAAATGACAAAATAATTATACCAGGTTGTAACTTAGAAAAAAAAGTAATATAAAACTGACATTACTGTTTTCACAAGGAATTCAAATTTTTCCAGTCTTGCAATATAGATGATTTGCTTTTCAATTATTCTTCAGCTTATTTATCTGATATATTAGAGAATTCCGACAATATCGACACCTTGATTAAAGCATTAAAAGAAGTTAAATTGCCATTCAAAATCACAGAACAGCAAACAGTGCATGCATACTACACTGCGCATACATGCTATGGCTTACTTACATACTACAGTGCACATACATAATACAGTGTACATATATACTACAGCATACTTACATACTGCAGCGTACATATATAATACAGCTTACATACATACTACAGCGTACATATACACTGCAGCATACATACAAACTACAGTGTACATAATTACTATAGCATACATGTTAACTACAGCGTAGATACATGTACATAATACAGCGTAGTTACATTTTAGTGACTATACAAATCACTGATACATTTCAATATTCTATTTATGATGTTTTAATAAGCAGCCATTTTTCAAGGCTATTTGCGCTGGCTGAATGTTATTGAAAAGTGATGTTTTTCAATCTAACGCCTGGTAGTAAAACTTTAACTGTAGCAGCCATTGCAAGGATGATAAACTTGATAAAGATTTAGTTTCAGGCAACATATATTAGTGTATTAGTAGCCTAAAGGTTACTCGTAAGACACAAGTGCTTCTAATAAACACATGATGTTGAAAAAAAGTTCATTAGCCTACTATCAAATGCATTTGATAAATACATCCCTGATAACATCAATGCTAAACGGTCACCTGTGTGGTCACTGAGTCTGGAGTCTGGAAACCGAATCATAATAATCAAGATCACACCCAGCATAACAAAAACTGCAAAGACATTTTCAGCTGTCAAATATCATCTTTTGCCTTTGATGCCTAAAATTATTGAGATTTTTATTAAAAGCCTCCTTTTCCTCAACTAGATTCAACTGATAAGTACCGCCCACTCTTTACAGTAATTCGCCCACTTTTTTTTAGTAATTTGTTGGCAAATGTAAACAATATTTATGATTCACCAATTTGTACTAAAGCCCGTTTACAATTACCCTGATAACAATCTAATGTATCTATCACCTACTTCCTGCGGCACACTTATCAACCGCCAATATATTCAGTTGCGGTGTTCTTAATTTATGCCCAACCTACAAATTATCATAAAACATTTAGACTTGTCATCAAGGCTTGACTCACTCAATCTGTCTGACCTCATTCTTTTTATGTTATTTCCCAATTTGGTAGTGAATTTATAGTTTAGGAAGGCTGAAGACACTGAAAATAATGCAGCATTGCTTTGTTTTTGCCCCCTTCAGATGCTTCATCGATTTTCTATCAAAAACTGCCTTTGTGATATTGTTAAGTATTTGACAGTACTTACATGTACATAAACAAATATAAGTATAGCAGTTCTTAGCTAGTTATAGTTAACTCTCTTTTTAAATTAATTATAGGTTACTCTCTTTTTAACTAGTTATAGTTAACTCTCTCATTAACTAGCTATGGTTAACTCTTTTTCAATTAGTGATGCTAGTTGACTGCAGCTACTGAATAACTAGTCATTTGCTGTTACTAAAATTACTTTGATTCAACCAAACCCAGATAAATACTGGCAATAGTTATCTGCACATTGATTGTGGTGGCTGAGAACTGACAGTTTAAATAAAATATTTTGATAGATGGTTAGTCGTAGATTAAACACTTGCTCGGATAAGAATTGTGTACTAAAACTTCTTTAAAACACTAGCTGTCATTTTTATTAGTTTTCTTTAGAGACTGCCATTGCATAATTTCTAGTTAATAACTTCGTGGAACCCATGCTATTTGCACCACTTTGTTATCTACAGTTAAAACCATAATAACATGATTGTTTGAAAAATAAACTGTATGGGTCACTCCATGCATAAACGATTCATAATAAAAGGTTACAAAATAAAATATATTTTTTGTCATAAAAAGTTTTCTTTTATTGCGAGAAAGGATTTCCAGAAGTTTGCCGGTTAAGTTCAAAAGGCAAAGTGAAGTCATAGACAAGCTAAGGAATAGCCAGGGTCTCAGACTAATCAATCACTTCACATCGATTTAACTGAGAGCATTAGTGGTTACTACAGCTATAACACCAAAAAACCACCAAAATCCAAACCCAAATAGACTGAGTCCCTTCAAAGTAATTCCATACCAATATGTAGTATGTAAGCTAAACTCTATTGCTAACCTCTGTTAATCAATGCAGGTGAGACCTGAGACAGAGCTATAAAAGACAATGCTTTACTGACGCAAAAGCAGATACATTTGCTCTTTAGATTGCATCGTCGCCATGACGATCGTGATATTGGCTGCTTGATATATTGCTAGATTATATGCCTCTATGCTTAAATCTCCCACAACTGAGTACATGTTCAGAGTATTAACAAGTAAGAATTGCCTCATCAATTGGACAGTTTCAAACAATTTAGATCCATTGTACTTAAAGTAAGCGAACTGATAAGAACCAACAAATGACTAAATTGATCATAAATACGCAAACATCATTGATTATTTGAGCTAACTGTGATTTGAAGGCTATAAACAAATTAATTTTTTTGTTGAAATCTGCTTCATGAGTTAAATTCATTGTTTGTTGAAACAAGCATTTTGATAAGATTAGGCTTTAATCCATTCAATTTGTTTCACAAACGTAAATAAATAATAACTCATTCCTACTTCGCTCTTCTTTGTAACTCTTACATACAACGTACTCTGTTGGTAAGATAACTAACTTGCTCTTTCAAGTTCTCCTTTGTAACACTTGAATAAAACCTACCCTGTTGATTAAAAGTTAGCCTGTTTTTATTTTCTTGTCTCTAGTAACTCCCCGATACAACATACAATGCTGAAAAGAAAGCTAGAATGTTCCTATTATGTTCTCATTTGTAAAATTTTAATGCAACATACTCTGTTAATATAGCAGTTAGCTTGCTTCTAATTTCCTCTCTCTCGAAACTTTTTAGTACAACATAACATGCTGACAAAATAGCTTGCCTGTTTATATATCCATATCATTCTTTTTATTGAATCTGGATATGGCATACTACGCTGGTGAGATAAATAGCCAAGCAACAGGAGATTTTACTCAGACCAGTTCAGAATAGATATTGTGAACATATAAATTCTGCATCTTCCTTTATCTAAAGTGTAGGGTTTGTAATCTACCTGTTAAGCTGACAGTGATTATAACAAAGCTAATAGTGGAGTAATATGCTATGATGCCTTGCGTTGCAACTAACAAGCTTTCAGTAAGCAAATAACCGCCTAGTAAGATTTGGCAGGCCTCAACAACATATCTTATTAGGGTCAGCTCTTAGTGAAAGCAGCGCCGTCCTACCCTCTTGCTGCTTGGTTGGTCGATTTCTATACTAGTAATGCACTACTAACTGTAGCCAGGATTATCTGATTTTACCACAAATAGTTAAAACCACCAATTGTATCCAACATGCATAAAACCATATCAATGGATTTGCTTCCTCCTGAATGATATTAATCAATCGGGCTGAAAACAGAAATAAGAGAGAATTTGCTAGAGTTTGCTTATTTTTAGGAGTAGAATATTACATTATAGTTTATTATAGCAATGAGTCTAATATTGTATGCATTTAGATTCCACAGAATAAAGGCTAATCTTTTGGCACTCACAAATCATTATTTTACCACAATAATTTAAATCAATGGTTATAACACACTATTGTTGTAAGTTGGTTGTTAGTTATTTTTGAGTTCTACTCTCTTTTCCCTGAAATAGACAATCACTGTGTTTTCATGCTTTGAATAAGTTTGGAGTTGCCTGCTGATGATAAACTCACACCTTACTTTTCAACAAACCAGAGTTGCACCATCTATATTTTTAAGATTTTTGACCTAGGTATCCCTCAAAACAAAACTTTAAGTATGGTACTTTTGGGTCCCATTAACTTTTCAATTTATGCATACGCAGCTACATGTAGTTACACCAACTGAGTAGTATTCATTTGGATTCATCAGCAGTAAGCATTTCTATGATGTTGAATAATACTCTCACTGCAAATGCCTTTGAGCAAATTTAGTGAAACTGCTTGGCGTCGGATTTTATTGTTTCAAAGATTTGGAGTGGAAGCAACTTCAAACTCATTTGAAGCATGAAAACCCAGTGAATATGATTGAGTAATCAATATATAATAATATAGCAAACGTTTGGCTCAAGTTGGAGTTGTGTGAAGACATCATTACCTTTTCTCAACATAGTACACAAAGTTTTATGTTGTAACCAGTTGAAGGCTATTCACAAATTCCACTAGAGGTAAATTTTTTAAATGAATTTAAAAATTTTAAGCAATGCGAATCTTTGTGCAACCCACTTTTAAATGCAATAGCACTTTTTGCAAAAAGAATTCAGCTAGAAATAGATGAAACAATCAAAGATTCTTCATAGTTAGATTTGTCAACTTAATTCATGAAAAGGTAAAAAAATGCCCTGAAAATGCCGAATTCCTCCCATTTTCCAATAAAGTATGGTATAGAAGCTGTATATAATATCAGGCTATATAGACTAAGTTTAGCTACCATTTAAGCAGCTAAATCAATGCAGCTAAGGTGAAATTGTTGCAAATGTCACTCAATATCTTACAACGGAATGTGTATCTGTGTAAACTTGGCAAATAGATTTGATTATGAAAATCACTCTATCAGATCTTCCATTGTTCAAAAGATATTTAGTTTATGAAATAGATATTTGTGGAGTAGGTGAATAACAGTAAATGGTAGCTGATAGATTTTATGAAAATGTTTAATATATACATGTACATATAATATGTACTGTCTTTTACAATTGCCAATAAGTGATATCTATATGTAATATCTTTAGCATCTGTCAATCTAAATAGAAGATGAGCATGTAGAAGCAGCTGCTGAAGTTTAGTGTATATGTCTAAGCAACAATAATGCAAAACCTTGATAACAAATAAACTAATACATACCTATTTAGAGGATTGTAAAATATAAGACACAAAAAATTGGTAGAAGTTTGAGTATTGTTCATTTGCTATATTTCACTACAATTAAAACATTTTTGAAATTTTGCATTAGATACATGTATTGTATTAGATTTTATGTGTTTAATATTTTGATATCTACCACAGCAAAAGTTTTCACAACAAACTTTTGAAGCTAATATATAGACCAAGTTTTTTAAAAATAAAAGGAACTAAGAATACACCTAGCGTGTAAAACTATTACTGTTTTTCTGACACAACCATTAAGAACATAAAATCATATACTTTAAGATAATTTAGTTTTTATACTTTATGCATCAGAAAACCAAAGCTTTGGTGTGAGTACTTGTTTAAACAAGAACTTCAGTTTAATCTTCTATTTGTGATTTTCTAGATGTGAAAAAATTGGAATCATTGTTGTGTGGCTGAGCAATCTGGCGCTACGGCGTTAAGTAAAGCTTAACACTAACATCGTGTTCTTCAAACAAAGGGACAGTCATTCATAGTAGCTTTTATATCTTATGACAATGCTAATCATGTGATTTTAAGACACATGAATTTTTAATTTTGACTGAATGGTTTTCCTAGCTCTTTGCTCAGAAAGCAAATCATTTTGTTTGTATTGTTCTAAGCTACATTGTAAACCCATGTAGGCATTTTTTGCACAACTTAATTGTTTGACATACAAAGTCTCATTTGTCTGTATATATATCTAAAAATAATGTTATTTATTAAGTTTGAAGTTAGAAAAGAATTATAGTTTCTCAATCAACCTCAATCAAGGTAAGCAGAGCACTGACTTGTTTTATTGTATACATATGAATGTTTCTCAGCCAAGGGTATGTAGCTTTTTGAGTTGTCTGTCTAAACAAACTTGTAACATGAACATTTTTTCCAACTGTATATCAAACCTTACTACATGTAAATGATTTTGGGTAAATCAATTATAATCTGTGAGTCTTCTCTTAAATAAAATTAGTCATAACAATTTTGATGTTTTCTGGAGAGGATGAAATTTTTTAACCTAGGACTTAGAAGCCAGACTTGAAAAGTTATGATGTTATTTATTATTGAATGTTAATACTTTATAGAAAATAAGTTTTTTATATCATTTTAGCAGATGCAAACTAATTTACTACTTTGGCTCTACAACAAACATTTTACAAAAACACATATTTCAGCAAAACGGATCTTTCTTAAAGATTCACTTCATTAAAGGCTGCATTCTATTTCAAGTATTCTAGTTTTACAGTTTAGTACTCACGTTTTATATAAAATTATGGAACATTTGGTCATATTAAGTCAGAGTTGAACGTGGAAAATGATTGTTATTTAGCACTGCTTTTAGAAGCAATACTTAAAGATTTACGGTGTTATTTATCATACAATCTTGATAGTTCATAGAAAGTAAGCTTTTTAATACACATTAGCAAAAATGAATAAATTTATTTCCCATTTTGTCATTAATAAAAATATTTCTCAAATAAGATATTTTTCAGTTAGACAGGTTGGATTCAAAGGGTTATGTTATTAAAAAACTTTAATATCCAGTATTTTAATTTTACAGTTGGAGTTTTGCATTTTAAATGAAATTATTGAATGCTTTTTGAAAACTATATTAATTAAAATTATTTGATTATTTTTAATTAATGAGAATCAACAAAAATATAAAACTTACAGTCTTGAAGGATAGGTAAGAATTTAATTCATTTTTACCGCAATTATAATAGTTATCAGCTTAAAAGATAACTTTTTAACGTTCAACTATAAATATCAATAAACAAATTTCTCATTTTGTTCTGAACAACTTAAATCTAGGTATTTTGCATATTTGTCTTTTTGGTTTCTTACAAAACACCGTAGAAAAATATAACTAATTGATGATCTTTAGCACAGAGGATTTCTTCAAAGTTGAATGCTTTGAACTAATAAAGGGTTACGGGTAGCTGGTTTTAAATACTTGCGAAATGCTGAAAAAAATACACCCGAGGTTAAATCAAGTATCAACATTTAGTAGCGGTGAGCCAGCTATTTGAAGTTGAACCAATGTCTAAATAATGCAAGGGTGGCGAAACTTGAGTGACACTGCATTGGGTCAATATACATGTATTAAAATTTAACATGCAGCTATATAAAATCAGCGATAACCTCTATTAATATCCTCTATCAACCTCCTCTAGCAGCACCCTGTATTAATATTTTCAGTGAATATCCTCTATCACTATATTCTACCAATATCTTCTGACAATATCTTCTATCAATGTCTTCTATCAATCTATATAAATCTCAAATTTAGCCATATGTTTGGATGTCTGCCTAACTATAGCTATTACAGTTTTGGAAGAGTCCGTGTCACAGATGATTTGATCTCGAAATCTCCCGCTCTCCAGACAATGCACTGAACCACTTACCGATGCAAAATTGATGAATTAATTGAGTGATATATGTTTCCTTTTGTTGAAAATTCGCATATCGCTTTGCGTTATGGCGCAACATCATTTTATGCTTGCTCTCATGGCTCTTATTAGTAAGTTTGGCAACACTAGCCTACTCAAATTAACCATTGTCACTGTTTCAAGATAATGGCAAGTAGCAGGCAACTACATTACCTGCCACTGTTTATCAGCAAGCTGTTCTTAAAACCTGTGCAACACCAAGCATTCGGCTTGTATTCTGATATAAGACAATCAACAGTGCTTCAGACACTAATTTGTTCCAAGCAGCATTAAGCTTGCAGGATGCTATCTATGCTTGCTTCGGCCTTTACCTTTTCATGAGTTACCACTTCAACTTCTTCACCCTACCAGTAGTAGCCTGTAACTTTGGCTGGCTTTGTTATACTAAGTTCCTCAACAACGCTTGCGAGATTAGCTGGTAATCCTTCCACATTGATCAAGCTAATAGGATTTTTGATTGCCCAGATGATCTGCTTACAAATCTCTAATGCTATTAGCACATGTTTATTAACTCATAAACTTTTTAAGCTTTTGTACACATTCGTCAAAAAAATGAACGAAGAGATAATGCAACTATAATACAATAAGACTTGGGGGCAGCCTTCTGTTAATATAGCACCTTCAGTAAATCAGTCTCAAGTACTCTACATACAAATATTTAACAATGGAATGTTGTTTCTACAGTTTTTTTAAAATAATATCATAAACAAAAATTATATGCAATAAATTAACTTGTTTTACAGTTAGATTCATATATCAGTAATATCACACATATAGATAGAAAAATATAATATATTTAAACATCGCTGAGGTTAAAAGTTCTTCTGACGCGACCAGCAAAAACCTTTGATCTGCAATCTATTTGGGAGAAAGTTCATAGCTGAAATCAAACTAAAATTGTTTGGGTCAGCATTAAGTCAGCTGTGTCTTTTACTCCTCTTCTTTTTCTAGCAATGTTAACAGCCTCGATAGTACCTCCTACAAAATGGTTACAGACTACAGTTTAGAGACAGATATTAATTATCACCCAAAAGGATATTTGTGAAATTACAACCAAGCAGCAAGATTTTAAGATATGTACTGGTTATAAATACTAACTGTTGCGTGACCTTGCCTATAACTGCCTTATATATTGACATTTGGTTTAACCAAACACATTGCTTGAATTCTACAATTTATTTCTAAACTGAGGTTATGCCCTACTTTTTTGTTCAGTTGTTCTGACAACGGCTAGCTGATAATTGCTGGATTTGCTGAAACGCTTGAGGCATATATAACAATTAACTAGTAAAGATCAACACAAGAAAGCTAGAACTGATTCTGAAACCAAAGACTCTCGAGTTTCGAAATGAACCAAAATAGAGAAATAGCTGAGCAAAAGCAACAAATTTCAAATAAAACTTGATTCGTTTTTTAAGCGCTATGGCATACCCCATCATCAGTATTATTTATAAATTATTTTTGACAAATTATCATTTTCGTTTAAATTTTTAGAGTTTAGGAGTAGATTAATAAATATACACTTTTTGTAAAACCACTAGTCATAAAAATTGAAAAAAATGTTTGAACCATAAGCTTATGGGTTTCTCAAGCGTCTTTGTAAAATACAACACTTATTCTAAAAACAATAAGTACATAGCAAACGCACTTCATTGCCAAAACAAACTTTTTTAAACAAAATTTTATGTGGTGATATTTGTTCAATAGCTAAGCATTGGCATCTGAACTAGAAAACAATACACTTCAGACAAAAAACGTTTTAACACATAATTTTTGCTTCGTTTCATTTACCTGATTTCCTTCACTGTTTCTATTATTGCTGCTGTCATTATTATTGTTGCTGTTACGTCTGCCGACTCTGACACAGTCCTTAGAACCACACGCTGTCTCACAGCACTTGTGTCGACCGAAGCAGTCATCGTCATACTCGCAAGCACTCTCTTCGTCTGCCATACATTCTTCTCCGGGAACGGCTAGCTGTGCAGATGGAGGACAAGTACCTGCAAGCAGCATAGTATACACTAGTCCGCCAGCAGGTTCATGTGTCAGGAGAGATTTTTATGTGTAATCACTGTGTTCATAATTATATCTTAACACAGCAAAGTGGCTGAGTGGTAGAGCAGTAGCATGCTTTGCCCTGAATCTAAAGCCCTGCGTTGGATTCCTGTGCGAAGAAATATTTTTTTTACTAATATTCACAGTGTGACTTTAAAGAGTTAAATGAACAGAGATGACTCTTATTATATTAAATATCAACTATTCAATTTTTTTAAAGATTTTGTGAATTAATATATAACTCTCTGATAGAACTCCAAAATAATTATCCTTAAAGTGTGAGAGGTATGACTTTGTCCGTATACTGTTCAGCATTCCTAGATCAATGCTCAATAACTTAAAGCTTCTCATAACATCTGTGTGTTATTTTATTGCTTATCAGTCAATAAAATTTCCTAAACTCAAATAAAATGGTAGCTGTGCATATTTTTATTGAGTCTCTGACAGCTGCTCAAAAGAAACGTAGTAAAATCACTCGCTTACCTTGTTTAGGCTCGTGGTATTCTCCCTCTGTGCACTCGAATATCAAGTCTCCACTGGCTTTTTTAGCTGTTGCACAACAAACCTGTCCAAATCCTTCGCAAGTGTCGTTTTGCCCTGAGCATTTAGAAACTTTTTCAGGTTGAGTGGGCAACTCCAAGTTGGGGCAAACAAAGAACTGAAAAAGTTTGCAATGACATGATCGATGCGATATATTTTGTAAGTGACAATTTAGTGAGCTTTAATCAAGCTTTAAAAATAGATTGTAGACTGCTTATACATGCATTGTACACTGAAAAATATTGTATAATGCATGTACAAATATTGTATACTGAATTGTATTGTAGAATGTTTGTACATATTACACTTGCTTAATAGTACTTAGCAAGTGCCCAAAACCGGCAACTAAAAATTGAAAATTCCTGCTAGTTGATAACCGTTAAATGCTAAAATGACAACTAGCAGGCTAAAAAACCACTTTTCCTGAGAATTTGAAAAAGTAAGTTTGCTATGTGCAATGACAAAAAATATTCATACGACTGCCTTGATGCTAAAAGCTATGCAGCTCAATTCAAATAGTGAGAAAATTACTTTTGTTCAATCGCATTTTTGTAGCATCAGACAAAGACTTAGCATTAGCCAATCAAAATTAATAACAACAAAGCCTATCAACCTATTATCATTATTTAAAGATTGTGTACTTTAGTAAAATCCTGCGTCTTGACAAATGATACCTAATTTGTATTATATTATAATATAATATATTATTATATATTATATTCTTAAGTCTGTGCAGCTTAAAAACATAAAAATAAGTAATTTCAAGAAATTTTAACCGAGTTAATAACGTCAGGTAAATATAAAGGAAATAATTGGTATAAACAATGAATAAATAAAATCAAATTTAATTTTAGCAACTTTCAGCATAGGATACAACTTAACTTATATAACATTTTGTTTTCATGCACTTTTAACTTCAGAGCCAAAAAAATAGAATGTTATGAAAAAATTTAACTGATTTGATAACCATGCAAAAAATATGCATGAACTGGTTGGGGAAAAGAGTATGACCAAATGTCATTATAACGTGCTTCAGCAACAAAAATACACCAATCATTTGTAACATATGTTTCACACTATAGACAAAGTTGAGTTAATCACTAGCTTACTCAGCATCGCATTCTCCAGGAAGTTTGTAGCTTTACAACGAGCTATTGGCTATCTTATCAGACCCTGTGTCATTCTATTTGCAAAAACAAATGTTAAACAAAACGATCTTTATGATGTGAGATATCTACATACCTTGTTCATGTCACTACACTCTGTGTGACCACATTGAGAGTTGTAACAACACTTCTCATTAACTCCTGGGCATTCGGAGTCGTACTCACAAGTAGGGGAATCCGCAAAGCATGTGGGAGCTGAATCTCTGCTTGGAAGAATGCAAGGACCTGCAAAAAGGATGTAAGCTGACAACCACATATAAGCTGATGTTTCCCCATCACTAGACCAACTATGTAACAATTGGTTAACACAGTGCAATCTTGCTTTAGACCCCTTCATACGTGTAAGATGTGGAGTCAGCTATGAGTGAGATAGGCAGCAATTTATCAACAGGAAAACCTTGCAGTCTAAGGTGCTGTTAGACATTGTCAGGTTACCAATAAAGCGCAGAAAACAAATGCCTCAAACATTCTTCTGAAATGTTAGAAGATGATCAATAGAGTGGTGCCGGTGTAAGAGTGGTGGTCTAGTTAAATGATTGTTGTGAGTGTGAATCCCATACTATGTGATCTTTTATCGTAATATCCAACGTTGGCTTCAGAAGACTGAGCAGCATGATCATTGTTACAGTAAAGACGACAGACTTCAGTTAACTACTGATTTAGTATAACTAACCAACCATATGTTGTGTTACATAGATTGATAGCTTACAAAGAGATTGTGCAATAAATACTCTCCCACTTGAAAGCCTAAATATAAAAACCACATCTTCTGATGCAAATGCCACGTATTATGGTTTATGAATTATTTACCATGGAAACTTAAGCTACTGATCTCCACTCATTTTAGCTCACTATAGGTTAGTTCACACACTATGGCTGTATTTACTTGTTAAGTAGATGCATTGTAAGCGGAAAGCATTTCTGAGGCAACAAGGATACGACATGCCTGATTGCAGCTATTAAACTTTTTCGATAATTCGGCGACTATGACAGCATCCACAACATCATGTGCGATGTGTAACGCTTTCGTGATGATGATTGAGCAAAGCGGACTACTCGATCAATATTTTTTATGACCGGTACTGCGGGACTAGTATTTTATAGTTTTTGTAACTGCATAGCATATTGAGAACGTTATACCATGAACTAGTTGCTGATGTAAACGCAGATGGGTTTGTGATAGTGTGAACATTGTTATTACAGACAATCACTGAAGTATTGTGGTTAACACTGAAATGCTTTGATATAGTGTGTACGAACCTTTAAGAGTTGGAGTTGTGCTCACCTGGTTTAGGAATTGTGCTGATTCCCTTTAGGCATTGCTTGCTCTCTCCTGACCAATTGCAACATTTCTCATCAAGAGAGCATTCAGTGTCCTTGCTACAGGCAGCACCTGCTCGATGCACCGGATGCGGCACATTTGGCCTTGGACAGGCGAGGTTCTGCATGATACAACAGATTTAAACTTTTAAAATTTTCTCTGTCGTGTGAAAAAACCAGCAATCAATTTTGTATGTTTCAACAAGCCAGCATTGGCATCAAATTTTTTAGGTGAAAGATGCTTTTTTTAAACAAAATAGACATTCACCTAGAATCATAACTAATGCCTCAGATGTTTTCTATTTTTGACACCAACATACTACATACACCGTCGTATGTTTCAGTTTATGAACCTTCTCTTATTACAACCTTTGATTCACCACCACTTCTCCTCAATACTATTAGATTACCAACTTTTCAAACACCTCTGTTCAACTCATTCAATAACTCCAGATTTCTGTCTTTTAATTTTTCTATCTTGTTATGTAATGGAAAACATAATTTTTTGATGATTACCGATGTAAAGGAAATGTTATACATACAACTGTGTATGACAATAGAATAAAGTTGTTTGCTTTCGATAGATTTTCAAACCTTTTTAATGCTACCAGATTTTGAAAACAGATATTGGAATGTTTTTGGACTTTACATAGTCTGTAGAAACTACTGGGCTCTTTGCTACACAATATCGAATGTCACCACAAGAAATATTAGCTCTCATGTTTGACTTCAACAAATAGTACTCTGTACAGTGTTTTGTTGCAAAAATGATTAGCACTATGGTCTTGGTGAGCAAAGGCAAGTAGCATAGACTAACGCAAAACCCTACAACTATGTTTATAAAATATGCAACAATAAAATTAATCTACTAGTTATAATAGCTAGTGAGCTGGCACTCTTTTTTATGTGCAAAATTATTCGTAAATCTGAAAAGGGGGTTCAGGTGGTACGGTGGTGGTGCGCCTACCTTCAAATCCAGATATCCGATTTCAACTCCCACGCGATGCATTATTTTTTAAATGAGTTTAACGTGGCTACTGGTGAATGAACAAATAAATAGACACGACTCTTATTTTCGAAAAATTACCAACCGTTTAAATAATACACTCAACACTTACCTCTCTAGATTAACATTTGTATTCTAACAGACTCGTTACTCAGAACATGCTCAAAGACAAACTGCTGTTGATAATTTGATAATTGAGAAAAAAACATTAACTGAAATTAGCATAAGACAACCACCTACTAGGCTAGTCTCACAAACTAAATGTTTGACATACCTGTCGAATACTTAAACATTCTTTGTAGCCACAGCCTGGATTAAGACAGCACTTTTCATCTTCTCCTGGACACTCGTTGTCAAACCGGCAACTGGGCCCATCAGCGAAACACATGTCATTGACTTGGGTTATTTGAGGGCATCGACCTATGTGTAGGAACAATTTGCAAGTACAGGTAAATTTGTGACTTTTTAGCAAACCTTATTTTAGAGGCATATATTTGTAAAACCTTTGTGTTAGATTGAATTTATCTAAATGAAGTGCACATATGTATGTATAACTATACAAGCTGCTGTAACCTATGAGTGTGGGCACGGATGTATTAGTTATATGCTTCTAATAACTACATACACCACTATCAAATAATATGAGACCAGCTCACAATTTAGGAGAGATTTTTTGGTAGAAATAATTTGCTGCCTCAATTCTGCTAGAAACCACCACAAACCACATACTATTAGATGCAGAATTTCTAACAAATAATATGGAGCAAGTTTCACTATAAGCAGCAATTGGCAATTAATGTTGTTCCAATGACAAGACTTGTGCCCTGGGGATATAGCATGATGACACAACTCCATTATCTATGATATAAAATGGGATTAAAAGACTAACTTTATTTCCCGAGAACATGGAAATTTTTTGCATATAATAATATGCAATACTTGGTAATTAAATAGATTAACATGGTTCCAACAAGGGTACCAAGATGAACAAAGGTGTGAATTATTGAATGATCTCATATTTTTTGACAGTTTTATGTTCAGCCTTATATGGTCTTTGTTGATATCTATTTACATAGATATCTATTTGCATAGTGATCGCTTCACTTCCAAATTATCTTTCCGTTTTTTTTTTAAGTTACCGCAAGCAAAACGAGTTGAAATTGAAAACATTTGAATTAGTTTTAGTGGTTCAAATTCAGACTTGAATCGATTTGGCTATTTTATAACACAATTTTTAATTATTTGGCTGTTATTTCAATTAGTTTGAACTGGAAAATAACTAGTTTGTTAGAGGTTTAATAGATAATCCAGTTATGTTATAAGTAACAGACGTGAGATAGTATACACTGTCATATCCATATGATGTTGGATACAGCTAGAGTGATTTCAGTCAAAGTAATTTAAATTAAAAAGTGACATTCAATTGAAAGTCTGTAAGTTTGATGAGATAAAACATATAATACAGCATATTTGATCAAAACTGCTTGTTTTTAGTAGTGCATTTTATTACGTATTACGTAATTACAACAAAGAGGTAAAATTAACTTGCGTTCCTTACTGATTTTACAAAATCTTCTACTCCTTTGAAAACATGCTCTTCATGACTTTCACTGTAATACAAGAATATAGAACTGCTTTAACTTTAATCTGGGCTAAACTTATGTGATGCCTTTATTATCAAAATTTTATAACATAATGTTTGAAAAGATCAAATAGACTTATTTAGTAAAGATTTGAGAAATCACAAAGCTTTTATTTAACTTTAAAAGCTTTTTAAGGTTGCATGAAAGCTTTTATGTAACTACTACTAGGTTTATGTAACTACTACTGGGTTTATGTAACTATTACTGGGTTTATGTAACTATTACTGGGTTTATGTAACTACTACTAGGTTTATGTAACTATTACTAGGTTTATGTAACTATTACTGGGTTTATGTAACTACTACTGGGTTTATGTAACTATTACTGGGTTTCCATGCTTCAAATGCATTTGGAGGTTTTTCTACTTTGAATCATAGAAATGTTAAAATCTCAACAGATTTGACGCCATTTCGCTTTGCTGAATATTTGCGAAGGCACTCTTTGGGAGACTGCTATTTGACGTCACAGAAACGCTCAATGTCAATGAATTTAAATTTATAATACCCAGCTTAGCTCTCTACAGCAGAGGTAAAAAAGTTCAGCACATTTCATCACACTACCAACTAGGTATATTCCAACTACTATTTCCAATAATAGGTTGCTCAAACAACAATGATGAGATAATTACCTTTTTGTTTAGTTCATTGGCTTATTCATTAAACAACTGATACTACCTTTTCCTATGCTTAACTCTTTTAGCAGAGAAAAATATTTTTTTGTTCCAAAAGCGATTGTCGTTCATGCATCCTGTCAGGTAAAAACTATATATGTAGCAAATAGTACATTCTGTTGCTGTTTTGTAATAGAGAGGGATACTAATATTATTAATTATAAACAGAATTCTGATCAAGTATCCTGGCTGAGTTAGGGCAGCAAACGTACAAAGTGTGAATTGAAAAATGACCTTGACCCAAAAATGCTTCTACCTTAACAAGTTCTGTTTTGAGGAGTACAACGCTAGTCTTGGAAGAATTGATAAAGTGCAAATCTGAATCGCTAAAACGGTAGAGTGCAAATTCGTCGGCAGAGATCCACTCCAAATTCATTTGAAGCATGGAAACCCAGTGCTTAAAATTTTAAAATGAATTGCATGCCTTCAGTACTTGGAATGGAAAAGCTATTCCTTAAAGACAATTGTTATCGGTTTCTATGAACAAATTTCATGGAGAGTTTTTTATATGTAGTAAGTTTCCTTACACCAGTAGTGTAAAACAGCCGTGTCAATCTCATTGTGTTTTGATTCGGTGTGGCTGTCTGGAAAAGAAACTCTCATATAATGTGCCATAGAAATGACCTTAGAGACCAATGGTGTCACACGTGTGCGTAAGCATAATCTTGCTTTCCTGTTTATTTGTATGGATAAATTTCTGTTGTTGCAATACTCTTATCCATTGTTCTACTATAGTGCCCTATGGAACCATGATCTGCTTATCAGCCCAGCTTAGTGCTTCCACACTGGCACACCCAGGTGTTGCTACACCATCACTGTATAAAAACGCACCAATAAAATATCAGTGACTACCTAACCTAAAAGTAGGTTCAACTAGCAACTTACCTAATCTCTGTTTTTTGGAAATTGCCTTTAAGCAGTGTTTTGCATCTGACCAATCACAGCACCTCTCCCCTTCACCACACTGCTTGTGTCTTTGGCACACTGGCTCCGTTCTTTCAGGAATTGGTCCTCTCCTCGGAGCACGAGGACAGGCCAGTGTCCTTGGTCCAAACTTTTTGTTTTTTATTAGTTTGCCAGCTTTACTTTTCAAATCATTTTGTAAAACCTGCAAGGGAAATGCAAACCGTGGTATATTTTACTGTTCATTTCATCTTATACAATCTGTAAATGATCAGTCTAATCTAGTACCTTTTAGTTGGGAGTGTCATGCATCTGTTTATGCATTAAAAACTTTTCAATAGGTGAATGAAATTACGTTAACGTTTTAAACAAAAATAGAACTTTCTTTGTAGTGCAAACATGAACTATTTAATATCCTTCATATGCTTTAATTTCAATAAACTTTTTAGGCGCAATAAGATTAGTTCTCCAATTATTGATAGAACCTACAAAATTAAAGCTTTTTGCGTAAGAGTCAAGACTAAACAATGCTATACACATAAACTGCATATAAGTTTTCAAAAACTGCAATTTTGATTTCAAAATTGAATAATATGAAAGAAGAATTAAATTATTTCAAATCGTTAATAATCTGTCTTTTGAGCATGCAAATGAACAATCGTAACAAAGAAAAAAAAGCTATGGCAAAATGTTGAAACTCATCAAAACTCATTTAAACAGCTTTTCCCATAAGAAGCTGTTATTTAGACCAATTAAAAAAAATAAATGGCCAAGCGATTTTACAAACGAGATAAGAAGCACCAAAATCTGTCACGTCAACCATCTGATAACCAATGATCCTGGCTATGAATCACCCTATTAAGGCAATTTCAACAAGGATATGCTTAACTTTACCACGCAAAACGTTTCTTTATCTTGCGGATTATCCTCATTTTCCTGTTTTAGACGTCAGAAAAGTTTATCACTTTAGAAATTGTTAATCCATCGCTCTTTTGTTAGCCTAACAGTTTACAGTGAGCCGTGTCTATTTAGCTTCAAGCTTGAGGCAAATGACTTAGTTTAATAAAACCTCTTGGAACATTTTGTTTAAGTGTTTGCAGCTTCTTTGGTGCAAAAAGGAAAGAACATAAAAGCTGACAATTGTGCTGATGGCAACAAGACGAAATATTGTAACAATGGCTAAGAATTTTTCCTAGACCGAACTAAAAAACTCAAAAACAAACAATTATGTACTACATTGTATTTGTATGACTCACCTCAGTAAGTTCTTCTAGTAGCACATCTTGTTCAATAGCTAGGGTCGTTCCCAAACTAGCCACAATGCCCAGGAGTATGTAGATTAAGTTCTCGGTCTAAAATTAAAATATAGCATGGTCATAGAAACACTAAAATATATCTCTCAATTTAAAGCACAACATCTTGAAGCTGAAAGTGAGTTTTATGTATTTTTACGTATATTTGCAAATATCCCTTTAGGCAGCATTTTGAGTTAATGGGTTATATTAGTAGGTACAGTCCAGCAAGCTTATGCCAGAGTTAGTTGTTGAATAAACATGGCAACAAATATTTGGATACAACATGAAATGAAAATATAAGTTTTCAGGTTCGCATATGCAATCACAATTTTCTGAAATAGAATTGTGACATGAGAAACAAAATTGAATCTGTGATGAGTTGCATACTTTTAAAGCTAATGTTCTAAGCTCTCTGTGGTATCTTGTTTTAGTTTGGACAGTTCTAAAAATTAGCTAGTAAGATACGATTGGTTTGTCTACTGGTACTGTTTAGTTTATTCATTTAGAGCCATAACACACCTGAGTAGCATTCAGGTGTGCAGTCTATTACTATGTTACCATGGAGGTGTTACTCCTCAAGTTCACATCACCCGCAAGATAGAAACAGCAAAAATCTGGAAGTCAAGCAAGTTTATTACTCGCAAAGTTTTATTGAATGCTTTACGCTTGCTAACGAAGCGCAAGCAAATGCCACCCGAGCGCTCCATTGTAAACATCACTCACACTTTAGCGGTTTCTATTTTGACTAGCGTAGTTCCGAATGTATCGCTATGACCTCTGTCATAGAATGATTTTTTAACAAAGCGTCCACACTAGTCCACAACATGCAAATATCTGGTGAAACACTTATCGCACTGTAACTCAAAATTTGCATAACTCAAAATACACATTATCTGCACAAGAGAAATATAGTATCTATATAATATCCCAACGTAGAGTGAAGATACCTACCTTCATGTTGACTGCTTACGTCTAGAATGCACTTTCGCTTCTTCTGAACTCTGGTCTTAAAGTGCTCTGACTCGCGACTCCAGCCAACAGATCATGCATGAGTGAACTCTAATCCCAGCTGTTTTGACATATGAGTAATCTGGAGCTTATCTTGGTTTAATTACTAATCCCCAAAACAGATACGTAAAACACTCTTTGTTGCGGTAGTAGACCAACTTCTTAACGTCACACTCTATAGTTAAATAGTTAAGCAATAGAGAGTCTATTTAAACTGAAAGAATAGTCTGTACCTTAGAACTAATTCTAGAAACATGCTGTCAGAATCCTGCTTATAGACATTTGTTCGCTATTATTATCAAAGATTAACTAAAGCCTTCAGTTTTGTAACTTGTGACTGGAGAGGTTGCAGCTTGCTATATGCTGATTACAGGTTTCCTATTTGGCGGATCTTGATAAATATAGAACACACCTTGTCTGTCTACCTTACGGGATTCATCTTTTTTAACATCTGAAATATTGTTCTTTGGCACTTACCAACTTACGTATGCACTCATGCGCTGCGAGCCAGAACAAATGAAAGCTTAGATGTCATCAAGAGCTCTCATCTCTTTTAAAAGTTGTGTTAAATCAGGATAATATAAACTGCTTTAGGGTTTAATAGAGTTAAATGTTTCATGATTTCACTTGGTCACAAGAAAAGTTTTTGTGCTGATACACAGCCCTTAACCATGTTCATCCACTTCTTCATTACTCTCTTTTGTGACAGCATTTTAAGTATAGTTTTGTCTAGCATCAAACATAAATGCTTGAACTTCTTTTCTTTGAGTAGGTTTCAGTTTTTAAATAGATTATTTATAAAAATAATTTGGCATAAATTCTAACTGTATTAGATTTATCCCACGACCAAATGAGCGGAGTGTGTTTGAGAGTTTTATGATAAATGCATGTGCACATAACTCATGAAAATTATTCATCAACAACGTCGCAAACCCTCGTACTAAAATCTCATCAACAAATTTAACCATTTTTCTGTGGAGTCGTTTAAGTATAATAACAAAACACATATAAACCTATTTAAAAATATTACCAATTCTTTGAAAAGTGTCGACAGTATTTTAAAACTTACCCATCTGAACGGATTATACACAAATAGACAGATTAATTTGGCTGAAAATCGTTATTAAAACTTGCCAAGCCTTACTTTTATCAAAATTAAGACCGGCAAACAAAACGCCGAGCGACAGAGAATAAAACCATTAAGTCATGCGCATTTCACGAAAAATAATGTGCACATTTCACCAGTCTATACCATTGTCGAATTACCGAAGGTTTCTGCAGTTACCGTAAAAGTACTGAAATAGAATCGTCCCTTTTTTGCCGATTTCAAAGTAACTGACATCTTAGACACTTTTGAGTACTTTGGTATTCTAACTGATGTCCAACGCACTGTAAGTAAAGGAAATGACGATGATATTTTTTTCTAACGATTCTTATGGGAATATCACTATATTTAATTGTAAGTTTGGATGATTATTGAAGTCTTATAGTCACACTAACAACATCGATGATGGGCAATATGTTACTGTTATTATTTTTTCTAAATAGTTTTGTCAAATAGATTTTCTAAAAATCTATATAAATATCACAACTTCTTGATATTGTTAGCTACAACATTTTGAAATGTAAACAAAATTGTGCATTGGTTTCTATTATTACTCTATTACTATATTAATAATATTGGTTATTTTAATAATATCAGTGCATTTTACTTCTAATATTGCATTCTCCTATTGCAGGGGGAGAGATATAAACATATAATCCTTTCCTTTCATTATTGCCGTTTTTTGTACATAATAACATCCACACCCAGTACATTACAGCTACCATTGCAGTCATCCTATTGCACTGCAGTGCCATTTGACTGCTAATATTGCATTTCTCAACCATCAGTACCCTTTCTTTTTTCCAATATCACTTTGGTGGTGGGCTGTATGACAGGGGTAATTCTAGTATTATATAACCGTAGAGTGAAAAACTTTAACTTTCTTGTTTTAATATTGAAAAAACTTTTTTAAAAACAATATTTTTATCTCAATTTTAATTTCTGCCTAAGCATTGAAATATTGAAAAAATGACACTTTTTTAATGACAGTCAGTACTCACAAAAAATGAAACAATAATGCACATATTGGAGTATGCATTAAAGGCAAACTTCAATTGAATAAAAAACTTTTCCTAAATATTGTAACAAATATTTTAAAAAAAGCCCAGCAGTCAACACCACTCTTTAACAGGAAGTCTGTATAAATGTTCAAAAGACTCTCTTTTTGGTAAGATGTGAGATCAAAAGGCATTGACTGTCTTCTTAACAAACTCAGCAGAAGTGAAACAGAAAAAAAGTTCAGAATGAGTCACAGAAAACCGCATGCTATATTTTGAAAATATAGCAAAAACTTCAACTGTACAACCGGTTAATGCCGCAAAGAGAGAGAGAGATAGTTTGTAACAATAATTTTCAGTAAATAAAGTTCAGCGTTTTTTCATACCTAATAAAAAGTATGTATTTTCATTAAATAATGTTGCCTTTTTGTGGCAGGATTTGATAGAATTTTTAGTGTGCAGTTATAGCCCGACCTTCGACCTTTGTGTATATGGGCTTTATAACCCGAGTACCATTGTGCACAAGCTAGAACAAACTAAAACTAGCTTAAAATGCGACACAACTTTTAGAACTACGGCTAAATTAGCTTATAGGAGAAACTTGTTATCAAATGCATAGGACACAGAAATGATGATATGAGCTAATTCTCAGCTAATGTTTAAAAATTCTTTTCAAAAGGCTGGAAGAGCTTAGATTGGAAACTTATAAGAGAACAGTGCTAGTTTGCCAACATGCTTTAAGGATCTCAGCTATAAATATCTGCTATGCAAGGTAATTGCTTCAACTTGCTTGTTACAGATAAATTTCCTACCCTTCAATTCTAAAAGTTATGAATAAATTGCTAGTCAATCAACTTTGACAATAGCATTTTCCTCATAGAAATTAATGGGTTGCCAGCACTCTATGCAACAAACAGGATCTGTCTCTGTAAGTTAAGATTTTTAGCTCGTCTCCTCAGGTGGCTGCACATGTCTTTCATAAGCTGCCTGTCTATTCTCAACTCATCTATAAATCTTAAGCCATGTCGAAGCTGTACACTGCTTTCTTCCTGTCAGCAACGTGGCTGCTGTCAACAGCCAAGCCAGGAGAAAGTGTCACATGACTTTACACTCTTCCCATCCAATTTTATTTTGTTTTCTTGTTGCAACCAGGCCTACGGGCTAGGCCAACAAGCAGATCATGTTTCTAAAAGGCGCTATGGTAGAATGATGGTGGTGAGACCTTGCTTGACCTGATGTCAAGGCCAAGCAAGATCTATGCGCACGCATGCACAAATGCGATGCTGTTGGTTTTTGAGGCCATTTCTATGACACAAAGATGGGGCATCTCACATGTTTTTTTAATTCCAAATAGACGTACTGAATCGCAACAGAATGAGTGCGACACAGCTGTTAGCATGATGGCATTCCAGCGACATATGTAGGTGTGTCACTAGACTATCACTGTTTAGAAACTTAGCAATTATTTAGTTTAATAGTGCTGTACAATGAAAAATGATGCTGTATCCTTGTAACCAACAGCAAGTGCCATTTGGTTCTGTTTAAAAAACAGGTATTGACAAAATTAACGGATGACAACATCCAATCTTTAGTTTTTTCTTGGCTAATTAAATGTAAATAACTGTAAAGCTCTCTTTTGCTTAAGTAATGGTGCTAAAAAATCAAAATCATTTCTTTGAAAAAAGATTTCTGCTTTATATTTTTTGTCAAAAGGTTTCTTTTGAAAAGTCATAAAGATTATAAATTTTCTTAACTGGATCCATTTTGTGCTTCTCATAATGACTCTCCAACCTTCTATAAACAACGAGCGTCTCAAGCTGTCGACTTCGGAAGCAGATGACAGCAGTGACAGGATTAAGCAAGATTATCTTAATTTATGAGATGCTGCAACGCTACAATGATGATAAAGGATTTAGTTAAAGCCTGACATCAGCTTGGTCAGGATGTAGGCACATTTTAACTTCACAAATGGATCTTTCTTTGCATTGCAACACATCTTTATGAGGTTGCGACAAACAATTACATCTGATAATATATTTTACTAAACTTTTATATTATAAAAAATAATTGAATTGATGATAGCGTGCTTAGAAGTTAGAGAAAAAGGTTTCAAAGCTACCACAATTCTTGAATAACAAGTTTTATGCGTATATTTGGGTTGTCAGAAAATGATAATAAAAAATTAAATTACACAACTTCTCAAAACTTCAATATAATTAGATGAGTTTCTAAAAGTTATCAAGTTAAATTATCTTAAAACTGAAAAAAGATAATAGCTATATTGCTCTGTGAAGTCTCAACAGCTTGATCAGGTAGGTCCTTCTGAGCTTGGTGAGTGAGACTCAATTTGAAAAAATTTTTTGGTTGCTTGGGTTTGAACAGCTGGTTTTCAAAACAAAGCTAGTTGTAGTTCCAGATGTGCACATACACTGTAATCCATATATTATCACAGTGAAAACACTGAGGAATGTGTTGTAGTTGCTGCACTACCATCTAATGTCAAACGAGTGCAATGACTCAGAAGTGTGGACTGACTGTTGAAGACCATACTGTGTATGTCGTCTAATTGTCACTCATTGAAGGTAGAGCATCCGCAATTTGTAATTGTTTTCGCTATTGATTTGTTACATAGTGAATTATACCTTTGAAATATTTAGATAATGCTATTTTTGTGTGCTACATATAGCATAGTACATATATAGGGTGTTAGGGTGACCTCGTGGTAGCGTCTTTGACTATCAATCATGGGGTTGGTGGTTCAAGCCCTGCTTAATTGTTGATCTGACAAAAAGCTCCCGGCAAGCTTTCAACCCAAAATTGCTGTATATTTTGGATCTAGATCATAACTTGAAGCCCAATGTGGGCACACTAAAGATTCACCTCTGCCCTTCGCACATTGAGCAAGTAAAATGACTACCTGGCTCTGCCAGACTGGACGTGTTGCAAAATGAATCCCTTCGGGTTAATCTGACAGTTCCGGAAGAGGTCCTTGATAAGTGTTAGGACCACCCAAAATAGCTTATAAATAACTAGTGTTGGTGGTGTGTTTCTCTATTAGAACATGAGAACACTACCAAGCATAGTATCTGAGTTTTGTGAACTAATTTTCTATACCTGATAATGAAAGATTTCGTTGATTTACCATTATAAATTTGAAGACTTCAACCCCGTGAGAGAGAACGAAGTAGACTCTGATGAGAGAGCATAACTCCTTAGGAACAAAAGCTCATGGCTTAATCTTTTTCTGCTTAATTATTACGAGTAATTTTTAATCTTATTTACAAGTTTAAATGCATAAATAGCCTAAATCGAATATTTTTTTACAAACATATGTGGTGATTTGAAAGCTTAATTGAATTAGAACATCTAAAGACTTGCTCACAAGTTGCTCAGTAAATGGTAACACTAACTATAACTATATAACTATGGTATAACTGGTATACTAACTATATTTGCCAATAATTGTTTGTCCCTAAGAACAAAATTACGAACCACAGTGGTGATAGTAATTATGGCATCAACTGGCAATCTTTTTTATGCTCATTTTCATTTATGACAAAAGCACTTTCTTTATTGCTTCAGACCATACATGTATATGTTATAGATATTTGAGAAGATAGTATTGCAGACACTTGGTTTGCCAGCACAAGTATTCTAAAAATATTATTAATACACTACGGTACCATTTTATTCGATTATTTGATTGACAATAAGGGCTGGCCAGTTAAATATTAAGTGGCTACTAACAATCCAAAGACCACAAATTTACTTTCATAGTTACATGTATGAAAAAAGTTAAATTTAGCTAATTTGGTCAACAAATATAAACTTAATTTGAGTTGGACTTTTTGACATGTGCAGAAGACAGTTATTAGTTAATATTTAGCTATTTTGAAAACATTCTTAGCTTTCTATTGATGTTCAAATTGCAATCATTCATCTAATAAATATTAACACATTATGAATTAATAATAAATAACGAGCTTATTTTAAGCGGTCCAATAATTACGATTACAATTGTATTGATTTTTTAACTTTCACACATGTTAAAAATAGATTATTTATAGATCAAAATGCAATAAAAATCTTTTTGTTGCATCAAGAAGGTTAAAGGTTTCCTGACAAAATCAACTTTTACGGTTTACCCTATTCATAGTCAGAAATCTATGACATGTATTCTCTGTCTATATTTAATACTTACAACTATGAACGAGATAACACAAACCAAAACTTTTTACAATATAGTTTGCTTTATAATTTATGCTAAAACTGGTGTCAAGCTAAGAACACTGAGCTAGTTTTTAAATTACAGTAGAAAACATTTTTCGAAAAGCTCCAAACTGGATTTCACTCATTGTGTTAATTTCTGAGAGTGAGCAATTTAGTTCAACAGTAAAGTTTTCTCAATTAGTAACTGCAACTACAACAAAATATTAAACACAAATATTTTATTTTGTATAAATACTATACTATAAAAATATACATGAATTCTGCAAACAATTGCTCTTACAAGGGCTTGAACTGTTTCATCTACCGGAAAGCTTGTTGGCACAAAAAGGGCTAAAAGTACGAGTAAAGATCTTAACTGCTATCATTGGTCTATACATTTACAAAATATATTACATGTATATAAAAACATTCACTCACCTAATTGGGCATCGTTAAACAAAACTTATAAATATTATATCAACACTTAATCAATACGGGCAAAAATATTGAAATAACCAATAAACAGATTTATAAAGATAGTAGCGTGTTGGTTTAGTATGGTACTTCCAGTCAAGTTATAATATACTTTTAGTCATTTTACTACTATTTTAAAAAGAAAAACAGATCAGATAGACACATAAGCATTATAAATCTTTAAGGGAAAAGATTAAACTTCATGAAAACTTTTGAATTTCTTGAGATGGCTGTTTTAAATTTGTATCTTTGTTGCTCTCTACTTACTCTTTTGCTAGTTTAGAGCAATTTGTTTCTAGCGATATAAGGAACGACGATTCCTGCGTTGACGCTGTTGTTGCAAGTTGTTTCTCATGTTGTTTGAAAAGTTTGAGCGTTGTGTTGGTCTAGCTGACTCAGCTGATTGTAGTCGGTTATTTGGGTTGCTTGTCTCGTAACAGAGACAATGAGACTCTGGACAGTGTCTGAAACAAAAGAAGGATTTCCTTTAGTAAGTAATCCCTTATTGAGTACAAATGAGATTGAGATATGTCAGAAGTGGTTTGTTGTCAAAATATACATAAATTTCTAAATCCGTTAGAGATAATAAAACATTGAGATAACAAAATATTTTTAGCTTCTACAGTAGCCAAACTCCAATTTTTTGAAAGCAAAATTTGCAAACGCATCTGTAGCTGATTTGTTGTGGAGTGGTGTTTATATACATATAAAATAATCATTTTAAAAATGCCTAAAACATAATTAGAAGTGCTGGTAAAAATCTATTTTCATCAAACAGTAATTTTTTCGGATTTGGGTTTTCTTTTTAAAGTTCTTTGTTAACTGTAGTAATGCAAAGTGTACTGTAAGACTATCAGATTGGCAAAAATAGTAAAAAAATATTTGCATAAATATCGACAGCAAAGCTAGCTAACCCTAGCTAAACCTATTAATTTACAAGTTGTCTTACCTTTGAGAGGCAATCTCTAAGACACAGCTGTCATAGCAGAATCTAAGAGTTTCTCTTCCCTGATCACCTGTGTGGAATGGAGCTACAGCCTCGCATGTATATTGCTCCTCACTCGGCTCCTAATAACATATCACAGTTTTAAACACGCTTTCATTGAGGTCCTAGTTTAGTTACTGTTGTGCACATTATTAAAATTTTATTGCTTGAAAAGTAATTTAAAAACTACTTCGTCTTAGTTAAAACTAATAACTGATGAATATTTGAAAGATGTTATAATTGTAATAGTAGCTCCTGCGCTGCTGCTTTAACTTTTTAAACCAACCCTACAAAAATTGTCTATAGCCATATATTAAGTTATTAGTTAGTCATACAGTTTCTGGCCATAACAGAACTCTGTCAAACTCTCCGTAAGTTGGCTGACGCCTGACCACTTGAAATTTTCCTTAAATAAAGTTAATCGAAATAATACCACAACCATCTGCTTGATGGGTTCTATTTAGCTATACTATAAAATACACTCTATATTACAAAATTTTTTTAAAGTATTTTCACTCAGAATTGAGTTTTTAACTTTTGTCAACACCTGCGTATTAACAATCGTATTTCTTGTAAACATGACATTTGCAAAAAGTGAGCAGACATGGAATAATAGAAGCAAGTTAAAAAGGCAAAAGTATGTAAAAGGTCTATAAGGGTTTCTTCTGACAGCATTTTTAAAGCAATTATCTGAATGAGAGAGAGAAATACAGAGCATAGGAGAGAAAAAAGAGAGAGAAAGTGAGAGAGAAAAGGAAAATAGAGAGAAATAGAGAGGAAAAAAAATGAGGTAAAGGAAGAGAGGAAGAGAAAGAGGAAGAATAGAGAGCGAGATAGAGAGAGATAGAGAGAGAGAGATAAAGAGAGAGATAGAGAGAGATAGAGAGAGAGAGATAGAGAGAGAGAGATAGAGAGAGAGAGATAAAGAGAGAGATAGAGAGAGATAGAGAGAGATAGAGAGAGAGAGATAAAGAGAGAGAGATAGAGAGAGAAAGGAGAGAGAGAGAGAGCAAGAGAGAGATAGAGAGAGAAAGGAGAGAGAGAGAGCAAGAGAGAGATAGAGAGAGAGAGAGAGAGAGCAAGAGAGAGAGATAGAGAGAGAAAGGAGAGAGAGAGGGAGATAGAGAAAGGAGAGAGAGAGGGAGAGAGAGAGGAGAGAAAGGAGAGATAGAGAGAGAGAGAGAGAGAGAGAGAGAGAGAGAGAGAGAGAGAGAGAGAGAGAGAGAGAGAAAGGAGAGATAGAGAGAGAGAGAAAAAAAGAGACAAAGAGAGATTAATTTAAAACTGGTTTCTATCCCTATCACCACCAAAGGCCATTTCTGTGAATTAAACCCAAACCTGATGTTTCAAATTTTTGTCGTCTCGACTAGGATGCCATTAATGCTTAAATTCTAAAACATGAATAACTTAGCTTGAGGCTCACTCACCTGATTCCCACCACCTCCTACATATGGTGTGTTCTGATCATTTGCGAGTGAGCCTTCTTCTCCGCTTTCAGCGTGAATAATTCCTTGTACGGACACACCTGTTTGTAGTTGTCGTCGATTCTCAGCATCTGATTGTTGAACATCAGTTCTATAGCATCTGCAGTGGGTCTGAGGGCAGTACCTATCAACCACCAAGTAGTTTTACGTTTAATAATTACTGCTGACTCACCTTACTAAACATGCTTTATCTATATTAATTTTAAAAATCACAGAACTATGGAACAAAAAAGATGGCAAATTAAAGTAATTTTAATGTTTAAGTAAAATGATAAATTTTATACTTGTTTTAAAAAACAAAAGTGTTGTCTAAAAGTTGCGGCATTTTTAGACAGCATTTGCAATTGATCTTTGGAGTTGTTCTGTCGCTAAGAAGGATAACTCGAAAGCAAAAAAGTTGCTGAAAACTTTTTGCCCATAAACTGTACACTAAATTTCCCAAACACGAATTCCTTAAAAAATTAAAAAAGCTATAACTACATCTACTAGCTAGTATTTGCACAAGTAACTGTGAGCAAACAACAAACATTTTTTCAAAAGTTGTCTTTAGTCAAGCAGTTCAGTTTTGATGTTTTTAATAACAAAACATATTTACATGATGGTTATATAACAACAATTATTATTGAACAAGTTGTGAATGCAAACTTGACAACTAGTTTTAATGTATTTTACTAAAGAGTTAAAGGCTATTTATTTAGACTAATGTTTAGTTTAATTACACACGGTTTTGTTACATGAGTTTGAATACAACGATAAGAAAATCTAACAATACATTTTTAGTTAACAAAGATGTATTTAAAATGCACTAGGTGTAGTCAGTACTGCCTTGATGTATTAGAAGTGTATGACAAGAATAAAGAAGAAAATTTATTGTTGAATTTAAGATTAAATTTGTGGCTCAGGTTTAAAAATTCCTTTTGCTTGATTAGTGTAAAGGTGGGGCCACACGTATCGTGTAATTTCAACTAATCTGGGAAATTCCATTCGTACGAAATTTCTGACCTGCCACACGGAGTTTCCCCACCACGGATTCGTACAAAACTAATTTTCAACTAGCCAATCAGAACGCGGTGATAAATTGAAGCCGATTCCGTTTCAATCATTTGCTCCTGCTATCGACCTTCAACATTCGACTAACCTTTTCAACCGACCAATCAAACAACGATTCGTAGGAATTTCTGACGTTTCGTTCCATTCAGGATTTGTTCATCGTGCGCAACCAAGAATGGACGAATTCGTCCAAATGTCCATTCGTCCGAATCGTTTCGTCCAAGTTTTGCCGAATTCGTGAGAATTTTGTCTCGTGTGGCTCTACCTTTAGTCTCAAGTATCCTCTCTGCTAAGTAACTACTAGAATGGCACGAAATAGTTAAACAAATAACTAGTTATATAAAAGCTGTTCTAACCACTTTTTTGTTTAAAATCCAGTTACTGTACTAGAAAGATCTGTGAAGTTATATTAACCTGTCATTGGGTTGAGGTCGAATACACATATCCAAACACCATTCATGGAGTTCTCTTCTCTTTTTTTCAGCTCCGGTTTCTTGCTGTATTCGAAACACGACTTCACAGTCCCACTCTCCTTGCAGTGCTGGCTGTAATTTTAAAATAATACGATAAGAAAAGTAATGCTGACAAATTTTGTATTTTTTCAAGGTTACATTAGCATGTTTAATTTAGTATTTTCTAAAGATTATGGTTTTAAACATTCATGATTAAATATACATCACTCACAAATTAATAACAATTAGAAAATATTACTCTTACATTTGAAATTAAAAAAAAATATTTTCAAGTTTCAAGTATTTGACAAACTTACAAGTTGCCCGTCATCAGAGGCGATATCATTATTATAGGCAATGATGCTCTCCAAAGCAGGCGGAATGCCACGACTCTCGCTATCAGCTGTCCGTGGAGGTTGCACAACTCCTCCTTCTAGCTGAGCTCTTATCTCTTCTTTACTTTGCCTTACATCAGTTCTATAGCAGTCACACATGTCCTCTGGACAAAACCTGAAATAATATTAGACAAATGACAAGCTTTGCAGGTGCTTTTTGAAATGTCATTTTTCATGACGAACAAGATTACTTCTGCTTAGCTAAAACGTTGAAAAACTTTATAAGCAATATAATACTTGTTCATTAACAAATAGTTTAGGCTAAATACAGTTTGCAAGCAAGCTAGCTTTGTTGTGACAAAAATTAATTTTATTTAATAACTTTGGTAAATTTTGCAACTTTTCTAATCAGCACATACAAACTTAATCTTTAAACCTTTTTATAGAAAAGGTTTAAAAAGATAAACTAATAAAAACCAGTTATAATTTTACGTGTAAGCAGATTGTCTGACACAAAATCAAAAGCTGCAACGAATTTTGGAGTTGTTCCTACCTGTCACTTGGAGCTGCGTTGATGCAGTTTTGTATGCACCATTGATAGTAATGAAGTCTTTTTGCAATGGTGTTGTAGGGAGACACCACATCACACTCCCACCTTCCTTCTAGTCCATTCTATGTAAAAAATAAAAAGATTTGCTCACATCGGGTTCTAGTGACATAAAATTATGAAAATCTTGCTGAACTGGTAAACATAAGATATTTAAAGATAAACACTGTTATTACATAACCAAATGTAGTAAAATTGTCTCTCTACAAAAATTACATAAAATTTGTAATCAAAATCAAAGCAAACGATCATTTTAACTGCTATGCATTTGATGTAGTCAAATTTTGAGTCTGAAAACATTATTTTGTAGAATCAGCAGATAACCTGCAAAGTTTAGATAAAATATTTTATAGAGTAGATACTTCTAAAAATTAATATTTTTGACCAAACATGTCTTAAAGCTTACACGTAAGTAAACAAACTTCATCAAATAGCAATGGCTAACATAGACCACTGACAGAGTTAAGTTAGTTTGAATAGTAATTTAACATATTGAATTTTATGATAATAGCAAGTTACATACCAATGAAGTTATAAAATTATTAAAACAAAATCATTGAAAATAAAAATTGCACATGCATGTGATATTCAAACTGACTACAGCTAGAATAAATATAATCGCTGAATCTACCAAATTAGCTAAAAAAGAAATCATTACTCACAGGCTGATATCTAATTTGAGATTCTCTCTTCCAGTCTATGTCGTTACTGTTTGCTGAGTTAGAAGGGGCAGTATTGGATCCAGTGTTTTGACGAGCCTGAGGAATAGGCTGCAGCTGTCGAGACTCTTCTTCTTTGCCTAAGTTTCTATCCGTCCGCCAGCATTCACAGTGTGAGTTCGGGCAATCTCTAGAATGAAATCAGTGCATACATGATAGTGGAGTTATTATGTATGTACATTTGCGAATATCATGATATTTGACTGCCTATTTTTCCTATACTGCTAGAAACATGTGAAATGTTAAAAATTGCTTGTACTAGAACAAGTAATATTCACCATTTTTTAGCTCGACTCATGAAGAACAAGCTATTTTACTTATGCTTAGAAATTCATTAACTTTTAAATATTTATTTTGAGAGGAATTTCATTTGCTAAAAACATCCGCACTACAAATGATCAAGAAAAAATGACAAAAACTTAAGACATCTTTTGTATCTGATAGAAGTTTGACAATTGTTCAAAAGTGAGTTTGCTTGGTATAGATAAATTAATGATATAGGATGAAGTTGCCTTGTAAAACAGGCTAAAATTTAAAGTAGGTTGTTCATGACTGCCTGCCAAAAAGTGTAATAGATAATGAAGTGACTGTAAAACACAGTCTGCAATAAAGCCTGTGTCAATGACAAGTAAAATGATTTGTTAAAACAGAGAGAGTTTGCAAAACTCAAAAAGGAAAATTTATATGGAAAAATTAGATAATATATTTTAGTTTACATGCAAGTAGCACCTGGTCTAAGTTTAACTAATCAAGGTTAAATTTTTGCAAATCATTTATTTTTTAGTTTAACCATACAAGAAGAATAACAATAGCGCTCGTGATTTGATACACCCAATAATATTTTTACTTATAGACTGTAAAATTTAATTAAACCTTTTTTTTGAACAGAAACTGCAATAAATTGAGCTATCCTAAGTCTACTAAATTTAAATTAATTGGTCTAGTAATAAAATCTGCCATGAAATGTTAGTTAACAAAAATAATCCTTTTGATTTTGATTCTGCACAAGTAGCACAACTATGTTTGAACTAAAGTCCTTACCAGTTAGGTTAGTTTAAACCATAAATTATTACATAGAATATTTTGTAATTACAGCCAGTTACACGCTGATAACACTCTGAAGCAATTGAAGTAGAAACATTGAAAATAACTTTTTCACATGAGTATAATATTCAAGCAGACCACACAGCTAAAGTATGTATGGCTACTAAACCTAAATGCAATGACTAGAGAAAGATTATGTGGCACTGGTGTACATCACTGTGTTAAATTGTTCCCACCTCTTTTACACAATACAATATGGTATGGAAAAAACTCGATGAAACTTTTTTCCCAGATGCTAGTTGACTCATATGAGTATATAACCCTCCGATAGCAAGTATAAAAGCTGGTGTGACGCGATGCCTATGTTAGATGACAGCTAGTTTTTTATTATTTATAAATCTAGAGCATGACAGCATTGCAATATTGATTAACAATATAACACTAGAATTAATTTGCTATGTCAGCGCTGGCCTCTGTCACCTAAACACCAAATCTAACCTAAATCTGAATGTGTGACATCATGAAGAGCATTGTTAGCCAACCAGGCCCTATGACAACATGCTAAGTACCTTTGCAAAACCTGCTCAAATGCAGTGTGGTAAGCATTGTTACTACCAAAGCGCATGACAGCATGCCAAGCATTGTTACATTACTCAATCAAAGGTAGGCTGAGCTTTGATATTCAACTCTAGTATGCGGTGTCTATGTGGGTGAAGTGTGTCTTTACCTTTCATGGGGAAGAGCTTCAATGCAGTGAACGATGCACCATTCATAGAAGTCATCGTGGTTGAATGGGTGGACAACTCTACACTCCCAAGTACCTTCTAGGTTCCCTCTGTCTCTCTACAACATAAATAGACAGAATTATCTCTAACTAAAGCCTAGACATGAAAAAGAAAGAAAATGAATAACGAAATATACAAATAATGTATAGCAAAAGATTTATGTCTTGGATTGTTTGTAAATATTCAAATTTTTGATAAGCAGCAAAATACCACGCAGAAATTGTAAATGTGAAAGTAGTACCAATATTGGTGCAGTTTTTTCTCATATATAAACAAATTTTTAATTTTCAATAGTCCAATGAAAAAAATTGCAACGTTTATAGTTTTTTATTAGTGTTATCATATAGGGGCAAACTAACCCATTACAGTAAATGTTTTTAGCTCTCTATGCACATTGTCAGATATTTTATACAAAAAGGAATTAGAATTATGACAAACTGAAAAAGGGAAAATTACTAGTTCATACAAATATTCTTTGTTATAAATTTTAAAATGTTTTAGACTTACAGTGCTATCTGTAGGTGACTGACTACCCTGCCTGTTATTTCCTATTTCTGGATACTCGTCTGTGATACCGAGTAGTTGTCTTTCTTCATCTGGATTTAGCCTCCTGTCTGTTCTGTGGCATCTGCAAGTTTCCACTGGGCAACTCCTACGTAGAACAAGCCAAATGTTAAAGTTATGCTATTTTATTCTAAATGTTAATCATAATTGGTAGAAAAGCTAATACTAGCTTCGCCGTGAGTAGTAAAACAAAGATCTGCGGCAAAATATGTACTATATAAGGAGTTGTGTCCATTCCACTGTTAGTCTGAATCCATGGTCAGAGGTTGGAAAACATTGAATCTTAGTGCATTTAAACGCATAACATTGCAGTTACTAGCTTTACTTTCTAACACCTGCATAAAACGACCATCTTTCAACATTTTTGAGCAACTGCGCATATATTTATAGTTTGGTCTTTATTGGTACACCTGACAATCTCTCATGAGGCAAAACATTTCCAGGGTACTGATTGTCCTATAATTTGAAGGGAGGTAACTAAGAGCTCCGACTGTATCATGGTAGTAGACAAAGCTAGAAAGTTAGCTGAATAAGAAGTAGCTGGATTGGTTTTGCTTTTCACTGTTGTGTAAGGTTTTCTATACCAGGTTATAAACAGGAACGTAAACTACTACTTTAACTAGTCGCGATACATACACCTGTCTGCCTGACTTTTCGAATTAAAAATAATAGCTGCAAAATTGCTGACTAAGAAACAATTTTCTGTTGTTAAAAATATGGTTTGCAAACTTTCAACGAATTTTTGGGTTACTTTAAAGAGTTGTCATTAAATTTAATTTTGTCAAGTCGCATATTAAACAAAAAAGCTATCAGTTTTTTAGCCGCTGAAAAAAATATCGAAGGTAAACTGTGTCAAGTCTCAACAGTTAGAACTGGTGTCTCTGAGTTTAATGACAACAAAGTCTTCTCAACAAGAATGACACTCAGCTAGAACTAATAGTTTAACAAAGTATCTTCAATCAATAGAGTTTGAACCACTGGTCTTTGTAGAAACATGTCTGCAGCCACCGGGGTTTAAACTACAAGTCTTCGTAACAAAAGTAAAAGTATGCTTTTTAGAGAATAGAAAGTAATTTTTTAGGTTAATGTTTAGAGGTCATTTAAAGGTTAATGTTGCAAGAGGAAAAGTTTCAAAAGTTACCTTTGATCAGGAAGAGCATAGAGACAGTTCTCAAGGCACCATTCTTTGTAGACTCTTTCTTTAGGACCATTGTATGGTGGAGGTACTGAACAGTCCCACTCTCCTTCCAGTCCAATCTGAGATATTCAGTAGTAAACACAATGTATGCATATGAATTCATGCAGACGTAGAGTAGGATGTCAATTTAATGTCTTCCTTTGTTTGAGCAATTGAGTATATTTGTACAGCTACCAATAAATGGTCGCCTGAGATTTGTGGACAAAAAATATCTGTACAAAAGTTTGTTTCAATTGCATCAGTCTTTCAGCAAAGGTCTTTAGGCTTGAAATGAAAAGTACCGTTATGTGCAAAATTATGAGACAACTTACAATAAACTAGTTTTTCTGAAACATATAAAACTAGCAATAATTTTTTTTAAAAAGGAACAAGAACACAAACACTCGGCAATATTTTAACGCTCAGAATCTTTTCTATCTTTTAATCTTATCTAGCAGTTTTTAGCAGTTATCTAGTTATCTAGCAGTTAGAAAAAATAATCTGAATTTTGCATTACTGAGCAGTGTTAGGCATAAATATTTTTACTAAAAGCTTTTTAAAGAAGCTACATATAGATTATTCTCGGTGGCTCCATACTCTTGCGCATGACTGTACACATGCAATACTTAACTTTAATTTCTAAGCATTTCAACTTTCAAGTATCATAAAAAATAAAATTAGCATGTTCTTACCACTTGACCTTGACCCAAAGTGTGGTTGGCTTCAGGTATTGGTTGATATGCTTGTGGTAAAATTTCCGGCATAACCAGACCCTGACCCAAAGTTCCATCTCTCCTTGTGATAACTACGTCAGCGCAGTTCACAAACGTCTCTTGTGGAATTCTGTCTCTGCTGTTTCCTGTGTGTAAATAGCCACCAAATGAATTAATATTAATTTAGGGCTAACTCTGCAAAGATCCATTTCCTACAGAAGTTATAGACTGATTTTATGTTTAAAATTTAAAGGAAAACTTTATCATAAATCAATTAAAATGCATGGTAGCTGTGACTGGTGTCAGCATCAACTTAAAAACATACATAAAGTAAATATAGCTTTAAAAACAATAATTTATAAAAAAAAAACCATTAGCGCTAAAATACACTCTAATAACAGTAAACTAGAAACGTGAGTCAAAATAGTAACGGTAATATTTCATATGCAGAAAATTGTGCTCAAGTATTTCACATGATAAATACTCATAAGATGCCAAATTTCATAGAAATGCAATTACTACTGTTATAAAATAAGCTGACAACGCTCATATATTTGGATAATGGTTTTGCATAATCATAAAGCTACCTCTGGTAAGGTCAATAACTCTGTTGCAACACTAATCTTATAATAAAACCAAGCAAGCTTTCTCTAATTTAGGCTGTGACTATCACTAGCAGGTACTATGTGTGTTGACAGAACAATTAAAAATTACCTGCAAACCAGAACCATTGAATGACGCACTGAGAACAGACTAAGTTGGCTGGAAGCCTTAGCTGAAAATGAACTGTGCCTTTGTAGCCAGTAAGCCTCAACCGGTGTCTTGTATTTCCACTGGCGTCAGCTAGTTTGTATCTAAAACAATCACATTTTAAACTGCTTTATAGAAAATATGATAGAACTTTTATTAGCAGTATAATAAAAAGTTTTTGCATGTGTTGTGTTGAATGAGTAGGGAGCAAAAACTTTAAACTTCTATAGAATTTGGATTAGTCTAAAGGTTACATCCTACACTTATTGAATTTTACTTAATTTGTTATTAATTGCGTTATTAGCTGAATAAACCTCATAATAAGCTTTATGGTACATATGATTGCTTTTATAAAATATTTTTAAAACTATCAGTTTTGTAAATTTTTAAACAGTTCTATTACAAGGTTAAAAATTCTATAAATTGCTTGTTAATAGTTTATTCAACGTGTATTACTACCACTTTGGCTGCTTTTTAGAAAAATGCGTAACTTAACTAGTTTAAAAAAGTTTATTAAATTTTTGAAAAAGGATCTGTACAATCTCTACTATAAAAACAGTTGTGTCTGCTCGTCTGTCAAAATATGACACACTAACATCATAAAGCTCGTACTAATGAACTGTACTGCTGCAATTTGTAATAATTGGGCAGATAGTTATTATTCCACCTGAAGATGTTTTGCAATGCAATGGACAGCCAGAGTCGGAGCTTGCAATATTTTTAAATGGAAAGCATATACAGCTAGATTTGAAATATTCCTTTCTAAATGCAGTCCAAGAATAGATGTAACAGAGGGGGGGCTGTAGTTATTTCTGAGATGACTGAATTTGATCTCTGATTAGATTACTGCAAGCAGAGGGTGTGTGTTTTGAGAATGTTGTTACACAAATGTTGTTGCTTTGATCTTGGCTAGACATGTCTGAGTGCAGTGGCAAAAGAAACCTCAACAATTGGAGACATGCCCAGTTGAAAAGAGCAATTTGAGATTGGATGACATTCCAGTCACCACCAGTGGCTTATTTTAGGAATAGAATCTCACCCTGTTTTCTGCGAGTCAGTTGTTTTAGACTAATAGCCTACATATGCTCTTTGTTGAGGTTATGCATAATAAAATATACACTAACGAACATAGAAGTGGGTGTTTCAACCAAGCTAATTGCAGTCTAAAATTGGATTCTGCACAAATTTAATAAAGCACGTGTCATGTAGATTTCATCATTGTTTTTGAAGCTACATGTGAATGACACAATTTAAAAACATCAGCTTCTTGGTTATGGTTTCAATTTATAACTACAATATGTGACATCTTTTTTAATGACGTTGCAGCACATCTGTTTGGCTTTACTTAAGTTTCACAGAGTTTAACCAAATGGCAATCTATCAGGACTTGTGTCACTAGTTTTTACAGAAGCTTTTAAATAGTAATTACTATTAAGACTTGGACTGAAAATTAATAAACCTTCGCGCCTCAAAAATTGCATGAAAAAAATTCAATGCAAAAACCATAATCTTATTACTGGAGTTAAATGTGTAAGTCGCATATGATTATGAGCTTGGCTTCATAAGAAGCTAAAATGTGAGTCATCACCACTAATGAAAGGCTTTAGTTCCATTCGGTAACAAGACATACTTCAGAGCTCGTAATGAAGTGATAAAATCTCTTGATTAACTGTTACTTCTAAATTGTCTCTAGTGGATTAGCTTTTCTAAAACTTTACATAAGAACTATGTGTACTTGTTATAATATCATTTAAGACCCTCTATGCACAAGCAAGCAAAAAATAGTATTTTTTTACTATACTATATGTTCTAGATTTACGTAGAACAATGGTAAGAATCACTACTTAGCCATGTTATTTTAGTTTTACTCACTGATTGAAACACTGTTGAGTGACTGGAGCACCATTACTAGGACAAAGGCTGAACTCAAACCAACCAAAGTGGTTTGCTGTGATGTCAACTCTCACATCAATGAATTGTCCTTCTTTGTACACTCGACCAATGATACCTATAAAACAGAAAAAGAGTTTGACATGCTTTCAATCAGAAGATCCATGTTACTTTTTGATCTTATAACAAAGTAAACTTTTTGCTGAACGAATTAGAGAAAGAACTGAAAAAACCAGAGAAGGTGAGTGATACGAATTTTTTATTGATGACCTAAGCTATAATTTCTTTCCAAAATTACCATTGGCATAGCCTCCGATATAGCCAGCTTCATGTTTTCTAGGTCCTTGGTAGGGATCTCCACAGAGTCCACATTTACCTCCTTGCACTTCCCAATGATTCTAAAAAGTGATGCATTGAGAATAATAGATCTATGAAGCTGTGATGAAGAGTTACTACTTCTAACCTGAAGTACAGTACTTTGCTTTTTGGTACTTTTAACAAATAATAGAAATATAAAAACACTGAACAGGTAAAATATTGTTTAAAAAGCCATTATTAATACTGACTACAGCAGCTACTTAAACCTTATAATCCCTGATGTATATATTACTTATAAAGTAGACAAATTTCACTAAATAATTTAAAAAGTAGGTCAGGTGGGAGAACAAAACAACTTTGAAAAAACACTTACATACAAAAGTCATCATAATCAAAGAAAGTTCATTTTCCACATGCATCTCCTGGGAGCACTTTTGTAAACTAAAAATCAGTGGTAAACATACTGACCTTTGATCCTCCGCAGTTAAGCTCATTGAGGTTGAAGTTAGGTTTGTTGGGAAATCCATATTTCCACATGGCATTTCTTGAGGGTGGGTCTACTAACCTTCCATGCCCCTATAAAACACATAAGGATAATCATACTAAACAAATGAACTGTTAAAAAAACGCTATTATTTGCTCCACTTACCTACAACTAAGTAAAATGGTAGAAGGTACTACATGAATTTATGTATTCACATGACCTGAAGTTACATGTCTATGGTAACTTTAAATTTGGTTTGATAATAGCTCAGAGTTTTGCTGGGCTTTAAAGAATTTTTAGTAAAAAAATATTATAGTAGTATTTTTGAGTTAACGATTGTTAAATTAAGTTAATGCGTTTAATGAAGTTTGTTAAAAGTTTTGCCGCACTTTGGATGTTGATTTTTTATTGTATCAGAACACTCATGCGGTAACCAAGTAATAGAAAACAGCGATACCGCAACTTAAATTAAAATAGCAGTTGTGGATTATAAGAATATTTCTCTAAAATTCAATCATCAAAAAATTTATATTGATTATTTGCTGCCCTGATTGTAGCCTAAAAAAAAGTTTGAGATAATTTATTAACATACCTGAACATCACTGAGCAGAAATCCACTCACTAAAATTAGTACAGCAAACTGAGAATGTGCCATTTTGCAGTCAGTTTAAGCAAAGGTAGACTACCAGACGTGCAAGGAAGTCGAAACGTAAGACCGCGATTCGAACTCGTCGCTCGTCGATCTTCGATTGAAGAATATTCAATCAGCTCACTCCTTAAATACCTTTACAACGCTTTAGGAGTGGATAAACGTGCACTACAACAATCCAATGATAATGAACACTTTACAAATTAGGAAGCAAGGAGTGGATCAACCAATATACATCAAAGTACCATTTTCTGTGTAAAAATGATAGTATGGTATTAACTTTGATATATTGCAGCTAGTATTAAAACTTCTGCCGTGCTGGTTTAGTTTTGTGTCAAAACTTGTTTTAAAACCAGTTTTTTATCTTTGAGAGAAAATATATATGTATAGTTTTATAAGTCAGTCCATAATGATTTTGATAGAACAAATATTTTACAAATAGTACCACCAAAAAATAAACCAATAAATAAAAAGCTATTTTATTAATGCATAAAAATTATTTTATTAGTGTTTTCATTAACTTTTATTTATTAAACATGATATTTCATTAATGTTTATATGTATGCCAATATGTTTTTTTTAGCAAAATAGTAACCTTTTGCTTTCCAACAAAAAAGAACTGACCTCCAACTCTTAAAAAACCCCTTAAATATAGTACTCACATGTGGGTTTCAGTCTAACATAACACATTTTTGTATCCACCCCTTGCTAGCCACCCCTTGCCATTGGTAAGATTGTTCATAAATAATGTTATGGCATATCAATGCTCCTGTCTTATTTCTCAGTTCAAAATTTTCTGACATTAAATAAATCACGAGCTTAGCTTCTTAGAAATGACATAAATTTTAATCTGGTTACACCAAATCACTCTCTGTGGTAGGATGTTTGTCCCACGCATGAATGTCTGCAACTGTATAGCTAAGACAAAAAATATGAAAAAAGGAATTAAGAGATATGAACGGCTACTATCTAAAAAGTTTGAGCAATATTGACTGCGCTACTGAAAATAATGCCCTAACAATTGACTTAATAAAACTGCTTTTTACAAAGGCAATTTAGAAATAGTAGAAAGTTTTTTAAACAACTTTGGCTAAATAAACAGTTTTTAAGGATACATCATTGTATTTAGATTTGTAAATTGCAAAATACCTATTTTTGCCGCTTTCTTGTAAAAAGATCTAATGAATGTTTGTAATGAAGGATTCATACTGTGCAAAGAAACATAAATATTTTGCTTAACTATAGAGCAATTTGTTTGATAGTAAAAAAAACTACTAAAATTATTGGGCGATGAGCTCTTGTAATCAACCAATGTACAGGCAAACAACTAAAAACGACCAGACATTTTGTTAGTTCACAAACCGTTACACGCACTTGAATTCCAAAATTTGGTTAGCACAACAATTGTACCTGATTTGTTTAACTTAGACCTACATATAAAATATATCAAAGTTTGTAATTCAGAACTTCAGTATACACGTTAATCTTTTTATTAATAAAATGTGCTAAAAGATATTTACACTTTAAGCATGTTTATCACATTTGTAAGTTTTGAAAATCTAACTTTTCAAATTACATACCAGACAATTAAACACTGAAATCTCTTTGGTTAGTACGTTTTGCTTAAAATATACAGAGATTTCTATAGCATAACTTAATAAAATGTAAAGCTTGGAAAATTTAAAAATATGACTAGATTTAGTACAAACATAAAGCTGTATTAAGATGTTGCTGGTGAACAAACACTCTGCTAAACAAGTTCAGTAGAAAGTTTGAATTTCAAAGAGTTTCGCGTGTAAATCCTAAGCTTATAACAAATTTACATACGCATAAACGTGACACCTTATAAGAATTATGCATGCAGCTAGTTCTGTTAACTTTAACTGCGAGATCAGTTTTTTACAGCTTTGCTATAACACACCTTTTAATGCTGTTATTGATAAGCACCTTTTTTGAAATCACTTAACTATTAGTATATGAAAGGTGATGAGAGTTTTTGAATATAATATAATCTTACATTGGACTCAGTTGAGTCATATTTTATCTGCGCCATTTGAGCAATGCTAGGTATCGCTCAGTTTGTTCTACTCTCACATTGCTTTAACTAGTAATGCAGTGTGAGTGTAGAAGTGGTGCTGATTTACGATTGCTTTTAAATTCACACCAGGCGTTGTCCAAACTTCACACAGATGTGTAATGTGCCTTCCACGAGATCACTAAACACATTTAGTTTACAAACTTGATCTGGTTCCTGAAAAACAGTCTTTTAAACATCCAATTGGTTAAAAACTCAAAAACACAATTTCCCTCAATCAACCCAGTCATAGATTGCTACCAGTAAAAAGCAGTACAGGGCATTGCAATGTGCTCTGGGCTACCTCATCAAAAAGGAAATAAATCTCAGGCAGCGCAAATCACACTTCTAATGTTTTATAAACTACCATGCGTTGAAAGCTTATACATGTATATACAAGCAGTAGTTAAATAATTCTGTATTTACGCTCTTTGTCAAAAGCGAGAAAAAGCATTTCGATCAACTTTCTATCAACCCATTTGCATCACGAATAAATTAACTCTTGCAGGATGTATCCATTGCATTGGAAAAAGTAAAAATTTTTACAACAACAATTTTACTCTAAAAAAAGGATTCTTTAAAAAATGACTTCAAAAAATTGTAGAAGCTTTCTAATAAATTAATATTCAGTCCAAAGCTACAGTTTGCATCCTCAATGAAAACTTTGCGAAAACAATGAGTCATAACATACATTCCATATATATTAGTCATGGTAAGAGAGGCTTAACAAAAGTAACAGTGGCTGGTGGTTTTTTAGGTTTTCTACTGACGTTACAATTTTTATCTCTGATGTCAATAACTGATATTTTTATCTAGTTAAGGTTGTGTTCAGGTGTGAGCCTGTTTTACTATCTGGTTAGGATGTATGGATGGTGACAATGAATAGAGTTCTCGTTAGTTGATATTCACTTTATTTGTTTAATTAGTTTGATTGTGCCAATTGTTAGGAGATTTCCTCCAAACACTAGGACGCTTTGCCCCCCTGTTTAAGTAGGTGAGATATTTATGACTAGCTGTTGTGAATCATAGCATTTGTTAATTCGAATGTCCCTTATGGTGAAATGTTGAAAACTTGCACACTCTCAGCTGATCCTTTGATCTGGCCTCACAAACCAGCTAATGAACATTGTTAGAAGCTTGACTGTTTATTTTAGATAAAGTCATAAATAATCTAAACGATTGTCACAAAAAGCTAAGTTTGTTAGTTAAATGAAAGATAATAATATTGCTCGCAGCAAATCTGAAACAGTGGTGTGTGCCTAAAATTTCAATTGGAGTTTTGTACAATTCACAGTTATAACATAATTCCAGTGGTTTTATAATCAAATAGAATGCAGTGAGCTCCAGTATGGTCCATTGCACAGTAGTAACAACATAGACTGAGTAACAGTAGTAACAACATAGACTGAGTAACAGTAGTAACAACGTAGACTGAGTAACAGTAGTAACAACATAGACTGAGTAACAGTAGTAACAACATAGACTGAGTAACAGTAGTAACAACATAGACTGAGTAACAGTAGTAACAACATAGACTGAGTAACAGTAGTAACAACATAGACTGAGTAACAGTAGTAACAACGTAGACTGAGTAACAGTAGTAACAACGTAGACTGAGTAACAGTAGTAACAACATAGACTGAGTAACAGTAGTAACAACATAGACTGAGTAACAGTAGTAACAACGTAGACTGAGTAACAGTAGTAACAACATAGACTGAGTAACAGTAGTAACAACATAGACTGAGTAACAGTAGTAACAACATAGACTGAGATCTGGCCAATATTTAATGTTCATAGAATTTCGCAGAAAAAAACTCATTCTGTATGACAAGATTGTCCTACAAATGCTAAAAAATTTGTCTTTATTTCAAAAGAGTGAAATGGAGGCAAAATCAGATTTTGCTAAAGGCAGAATAAAAAGGGTAAGTTCAAGCTTACGAGCATGTGTAGACCTAGACAATTATTCAACACATGCTCGTAGCCAATAAAATATGTTCTTCACACATACTCCGAGCGTATCTAACAGACAACTTGAACTTATGTTTTTAAAGCATTGATGGCTGCTAAAAAGCTTTAAAAATAGTTAAATTGATTTTTCTTTCATCCAAATGTTAAAAACTGACTATCAAAGTTTTTAAACTATCAATCTAAATGTAGAGTTTGCTGACACAAAATATAAGTTACTCTCCATCTCAACCATCTAACATCTATTATTAGTGTATGCCATATGATTGTGGCATGTAATTACATACCTATGTTGACAGGCGCTGCTACTGACAGCTAAATTCCTAAACTTGCTGTCAGTTGTTTTTTGGACCAGAATATTAAACAAAGACCTGCCTAACTTTAACCTCTGCAATAATTTTATTGTTTATTGTTAACTTTCCTTAACAATAAACAAATTACTAAACATGTTTTAGTCTTAAAATTCAAGTATCACTTAGCAGAGGGAGCAAGTTTTTATCTTTGTACTAGCACCTCAGCAGTCTCATGTATAGTGAGACATTGTCAGTTGTAATAACTACAATATCTGCACCGTTATTCCAAAACCAACGATGATTGTCGATTGCTGAAGGTTTTAGAGCGTCAGCCGGCTAATCAGTATACTGCAAAGACAAAATCTTTGCAATACTTTTTCTCAACCTCCTTTGGCTGCTTCAGCCAGACACAAGAACTATAGTAGCAATTGTATATCTGACAAACTAGTACTAAATCATAAAAATAATAATGCAACAATCATGTATCAAAATAAAATCTATGTTAATGAAACATAAAAGTGCATGAGTTTGGTAAACATACCTGCAAAGATGCTCTGAAGACCAATCACATGAACTTGTGAAAGCGCTCAGAAGGCTTATACTAAACTAGAGCTCATTGTCAAGAGCTGGCTACAAGCCAGTGTAATTTCAGTTTTGAATGAGACACAGAGAAATTTTCGGGATGTAAATAAGCTGTCACTTGAATGTGTCAGTGCTTAATTAGTGACATGATGGTTTACTTATGCATGCTTAAATTGAGTTTAAATTCAAATTTACACAATGGTTTGAGGTGGACCTTTAGTAGATTTTCCGGAAATCCTAAACACACTTTGTTGTGTCACACGTGTAGATCCGGCAAATCAATGGCTTTCACATTGTCTCCTTGCAAAGCGATCTGGGAATTTAGAAGTAGGCAGTGGTATACACTTTACATGACATGCCAAATCATATCGAACACACTACTGTAACATCTGTAACAAATGCGGACTTTAACAGTTATTATACTGAAAGGAAAAAACTTTGGCCACGAAAATCAACAACTCAACAATCAGCGTATTAACCAACGAGCGAAAGTATGTGATGTCGAGAATTTAATAGTTTGTATTGCTGATAAACATTCGAAAGTGGCACGGGTCTAGGTGGCTACACAAATTGATCCATATTATTTACAATATCAAAATATAAGATAAAACAATATTCGCAATATCAAGTTTTTTAAATATAAACACAACATTAAAGAATACTCAATCTAACTTGTAAGTTTATTTTGTGCTTCTGCCTGCAAAGTTTTTCATGCTGCAGGGACATCAGTTTCAGCTGAAGAGAAAGCCGTATGCAAGGCTCTACTAGTTTGGCGACTCTGGGTACACAGCTGTCACTCTAAACTGAATACCAATTTAACCAACCGCTGCGCAAAGAATAGTATGTGAGGATATGACGCCAACACTCAGGGCAAGCGTGTTCTGCTGGGTACTGAAAATATGCGTCCTTAAACATTTTTTGTTGGTGGGATTAGTTCAACTTTTCGCGTTTTTGACAAATTCAAATTTTAGCATTATTTTTAGTGAGCCTTGTAAGCGTGTGAAATATAATCAAGTTTCTATCAAAATAATTTTTTTTTACAAAACAATTAAAAAAGATTCATAGTAATTACAAAATGTATACTAACTTCAGACACTACAAACTTAGGCATTTAAACTTAAAACACAAAACAATAAACATTCTTTATACGTCTGCAGTCTCTTTTTTATCGTGCACCATCAATAGGGCAATTGCTTCTCCCAAGCTTTCCACCATAAATAAAGTCTCCTCAAGTTCTCTTGTATTATTTGTGGAGACTTTTACGTCCCGCTTATAGTTACTTGGGGTTGCTTGAAGAAGGAATGTTTCACTGCTAGTCTCTGTTATATTTAGACTACCGTGAAGTCTGTAAAACATAACTTCACATAAACTAGGCGAAAATGTTACATAATACTAATTAATGAATAAAACATAATCTGGACAACACAATAACGTAAAATAGCACACAGTATACAATATAAAAGTCATGGAACTAATACTGGTGGCTGCCTAACCTTTCCATTGAAAGTCTTCCAATTGCCAATATTACTTTTGTTGAAACATGTATCTTTACAGCAAATAAAAGGTATTACATCAAAAATATATACATTAAATTTACTGACCTTTGTCTCCTTTAAACAACCTTTGTTTAATAACATTGTTCTGTAGTAAACACTGTTTCCAGTACTAAGGGTTTTAAATTAACTGTTTCCAGTACTAAGGCGTCCAATTAACTAGCTCTGAAATCGGCTGACTTATTTGAATTTAAATATACAATGCAACGGGCCAACGCAACGGGCCAACGCAACGGGCCAACGCAGCGGGCCAACGCAACGAGCACACAGTAAAAACATATGGAATTCACCACCAACGCTCATAGGTGTGTTTGAAAAGGTTTCTACATTATTCTTCGACCCTTGTGAAGGCCCCTCATTTCACAAGAGTTGTGTTCTACTTTAATGTTTATGAATTACCAAAGTAAAGTTTAGTTTAGTAAAAATATTCTTCTATGGAGAATACGTACCTACATGTAGATCATATGGCAGTTCTCTTCGTTGTTTGACTTCAAATTGGACAGAACACATTTAATAGGTATTCGAATACTTGCTGGTTAAGTTTGAGTACTTATCAATCACACCAACTGTCAATTATGTAAACTAACTTATTCATGCAAGCACCTGCTGACAGTGTCTGATACGCTATAGAATAGGAGCTTGCACAGACTTATTCATCATTTAGTTTCTTACCTTTCATATCCAAGCAGAATCTGAAGAGAATGTTTTAAGAAATTGAAAGTTATTTGATACCATAGACTGGGGATTGAATAGTTAGAAACCCCTTGAAAAAAATTTGCAGATCTTAAACATGAGAGACAAGTTTGTAGTCATGAAACACGCTTGATACTACAATTTTTTATTTTTTTGTTATCGTACTAGTTTTGTGTATAATGAGAGATCATTAGGTGTGTCGATGAAACATAGATAATAAGTATGTTAGCAATTATTCTGAAATACTGGAAGATGGAAGATTAGCCCTGGTATAAGTGTTGGGCTGCTAAGCTGAATGTCACAAGTTCAAATTCTGCAAGAAGAATAATTTATATTAACCTCTAAAAGTGGCTTCAGACAGACGGAGAAGCGAACACCTTTTATTACTGTATATGTTTCTCAAAGTATGTGTGTACGCATTTCGGCTGTAGATCTTAAAATCTTAGGATAAAGATTCCGTAACAAAAAAGATTCGATCTCGAACTCCACCATTTCCCAGACTGACGTGCTATCCACCGGACCACACAAATTGAATTGATACCTTGCCAATATAAATCAGTATATGAGAGCAAATACCCAACAGATTTGCGTACGACGCGGGTCATATCATAATGTCACGAGAAGCTGTTTGCTCACATTTTTAAATGTACTGGCTGATAGCGCGCAAGCTAATAGTGAGCAACTCTCACTATTTCTCATTGTTTATAAAACAAAACACTTTTCTCATGATATGTAGTTTGAAAGTTAGAATGGCAAATGTTGTTATAATTATGTTAAATACAAATCAATTTTCTGTCCAGACTTTTTTATTACCTGGGCAACTCCGGGTAGCACAGCTAGTTACTGTATATAGAATCAAGAACAGCATAATTTTACTCTAGTATGAGGTGAAAGGCTGTCAGGCAAACCAATGAAGTACAGAGAATAATTATTGCTTGCTTACTTCGCAGTGTCTAATACGGCTGGTTGGCATAGATGTCACCTCATCGGGCTACATAGTCAATTGTTGCAAAGTTGAATCCTGTTCAATGAAACCTTTTTTCACAATCTTAAATCGTTGTTTTGAACAGACAGACAACCAGAAAAACAGATAAATATGACTCTTTTCATAATAAAAATGATTAGATAGTCATAGATGTAATCATTTAGTTTTAATCATTTTACTCATTGACAAGTTGTCGTTTACCTAATGCAACTGAGCATAACCAAGGTAATATTCCACCATCTATGAATGCGTTTATTGTAGAACTAGCTGTGCCACTCGGCGTTGACCGGGTAATAAAAAGGTCTTTGAACAGAAAATTGATTTGTATTTAACATATAACAACATTTGCCATTCTATCTTTCAAACTACATATCATGAGAAAAGTGTTTGGTCTCGTAAACAATGAGAAGTAGTGAGAGTTGCTCGCTATTAGCCAGTTTAATAATGTGAGCAACAGCTTCTCGTGACGTTATGCTATGACCCGCGTCATACGCGAGGCAGTTAGGTTTTTGCTCTCATATAATGACTTATATTGGCATGCTAGCAATTTGATTTCGGTAGTCTAGTGGGTAGGGCGTCGGAGTGGCAAATGGTAGGATCCGAGATCGAATCTTCGTCGGTACAGAATATTTAATGCAAGATTTAATTTAATTTAATTTTGATTTAATCCAAGACAATCAATCCTACAAACGACAAACTTTGAGAAATATATATAGATAGAGAGTTTTGTATGCCAGAAGACCCAAGACTATGACTAGCAGTGTTTCTCATTTTTTCTGTCAGCATTGTTATTTTTAAATATTTTATGTTTTTAGTATAAACAACCTTGGTAAAAAATTAATTGACATTACTAATGCTTTTTCTAAGTTGATGAATCTTTGTATGCTTTATTACAACCCAGATATTGGAAATTTGTGTGCATTCTAAATGGTTACATCTAACATTTATAAAATTTTCGGTTTGAATACAGAGTAACAATTTAGAAGAGTGTAATGATCTGTGTGTAACTGATACTTAAAAACTTTCTCAAGTCTTGTTGCGGTGCGAGTTACAAAGCACCCCATTGCATGGTAGCTAACCTGAACTATGCTGAGCTATGCTAAAAAGACCAACTTTGAAACTTTCGGCTTTCTATTTGTCTTGTTCTAACAGCAACTTCTCTGTTTATAAAACCAATGATATACAGCCCCCAAGGATAGGCGACGACTATCATGTGAGTGGGGTTTAATGATCGTGCTCTGTTAGGATTGTGCTAGCCTGGGTTTCAGAGCTAGCACAATTCTCATGAGGCAGTCGCGTTGCCTTGTTAAGTTTTTAGAAAACACTGTTATTAGAAAACACACGCTCTCTGTTATTATGTCATTAGCTCATTCAATCAGTAGGCCCCGCGGTTCACAATAGCAAACTTTGAAGCTCTAAAATGTAGAGGTATCATCTAACTACACAAATGGATTCATGGAAAATAAAACATTTCAAATTGCTTACTTTTACTAATTTTGAATTTGGTAGGTGTCGTAGTATATGCTTAAAGTTGAATATAATTTACCAAAAATTACCCGAACAACGGTCTTTTTTCCTAGTTTTTGATTAATATTTTGCCACCTCTAATATAAAATAACAAAGTCTTTCATCGTTGTCACATTGTTTTATCTGGCCAATAAGATGGGACAGCAGGCAAAGGTGTGGACTAGAGTTTTCATAATCAATATCTAAATATAAAACTGAATTCGAGCTATTTTACGATTGCGACTATTTATATCGTGAATGGCAACTGACTGATCATAACGGTGACAATATTGGGCAACTATATCTATTTGAAAACAAAATGAAATCTACAGATCAGTAAAATAATTGCTATTGTTCATAATATTTGTAAATTTACAAGGGGCTTTATTCGGCATATTTGTTTGTTCCGGTGCCGTGTTCAAGTTCATCCCAACAGAACTCGATCATAAAGCCCCGCCCACATGATGCCCGTTGCCTATTCTTGTGGGGGCTGTATATCATTGATAAAACCAATTAGCAGAAAGACAGCAATTATAATTAAGTTTCTTTTGCTCTGAGTATAGTTTTTGATATAACCCTAGAAAGGATAATAGCTTCTGCTTTCTATCACTCCCATTTTCAGGTTACAACTCTCCAGCTAAGCTGTGTTGTAAGATGTTTTCCATATTGTCAAACAAAGCACAGCATCTGGTAAGTAATATTCGCACGTGACCAGTCAATGACTTGCCACGCCACGTGAGAATGATAATTTATGGTTAAGGGTCCTGACGCAAGTCAAATGACATTTCGCACCTTCTTTGACACGCTAAGCACTGCAAAGGCCTGTGAATATAATTTATACGTAATTAGAGCAGATTGAACCGGTAAACTCTGTTATGACTCACATCAACATGTTATAAACATTAACAAAAAAAAATCGAATACCTATTGATAGCTTTTGGATTTGGTTGTTGCTTGCTCTGGCAGCAACACCTCTTTTACTCACAAAGCATTCGTACTTCCACCTTTTAATGCACAGCTGTAACATATGCATACAAACAATGTTACCTGAATATGGCTTATACAATTTAGGGCATCTAGTAGCAATTAAACCGTAAATTTAAGCTGTCAAATAATCAGACAGTGTTTTATAAAAGCCAGAGAAGGACTACCAGTAAAAAAATGTTTCAGACTAACCAGTCAGCTGTGGAATATAAAAGTATAGCAGGCAGCAATATACAGGTATTTAAAGATAGCATCCTTTACCGTCATAACATTGAAAAAAAATGAATGACTTTCTTCTGTTTAGTGCAATAACAAAAGCATAACAGTAAAACTTCAAGTCTTGAATGAAATGTTCTATCATCTGATTATCCAATTCAAATTTAAGCATCCAGGTAATTTTTCCTATAATAAGAGCTTTGTTTGTCTATCCATTTGTCTGAACCCATGGCTGACGTTGGGAAAAAATTGATTCAACAGCATGTCAACTTGAAGATTCAGCTCAGCAGCTATTTGCACCACTGTACAACCTTGATGCATCTTGGAATAGTTGTGTACATAGTTATTACACACGGAGGTCTCCCAGGGTAGTATCCTAAATAAAACTAAAAACCAAATCAATTGAAAAGCTACATTTCTAACATCATCTAGCAATTGCAGACTGCCATGTACAAAATATTTGCATATATTAACAAGTATTTTATCAGAATTGACAAAAATCAAATATACAGTATGATAATGTTAAGTATAGCGTTGTATGTCAAAATATTTTAGACACAGAGTCTCAAATTTTCAATAAAAATATTTATGTGTGAGTAACGATCCACTTATTATACTTTTTGAACTTCTTGAACTGCAGATGAGTATATAAACTGCACACAAAAGTCTAGATTTTATGGGAAACTAGCATTAAGTCTGCGTCGCCTGGTTTTATTTTATTTTCAAACAGATAGCCTGTAACACGCATGTAGTTTTTCAACGCAAAATTATATACTACTTTCATGATAACAATTCATGAAAGTGCTTGTGAATGGCAATTGCCCATATATTGCATGCGAAGGCTCTTTCTTCAGTCTCCGATCAGGTAAATGTTGACAAAGGCTTATTTTTAGGAACTGAATGAAGCAATGAAATCAAATATTTTTAGTGACTGGCTAGGAGGCATGGAGCATATGCATATGAAATTTGGACAAAATCGGGTAAAAAACGTGGAAACAAACATAAAAATTACAAGGAACTAGCACACATGCATGCACGCACACACGCACACACCTCACACCGCACACCACATAATGCACATACACTGCACGCCGCATACCTCACTCAAAACACGCAAACACATGAAGCGCATACACAAACACTCTCACAGATGCGGATATACAACGCAAACAAAAACACAACGCATGAGCAACACATGCATACACACAGGCATATACACACATGTGCATATGCATGAACACAACACATACTTGTGTGTGTCTGCACATACAAGTACACAAAACCATTAAAAACAATTAGATTTAATAATAGAGGTTACACTTACATAAATTCAGTCAGCTCTTTTTAAGTTCACTACATGTAGATATATGTATTCATTAATGTAATTTTTATTCCTTAAGAAAAACGAAATTAAACAAAAGAAATTTAATAGAAAGTTTGTTGTTAATTTTATTAAATCATAAAACCCTTCATTGTTATACTGTTGCATAAAAACCTAAATTGCACGACTGATTGCTGTTGGTTTGAATTCAGACTGTGTTTAAAGTTCATTACAGAATTCGGGAATTGCTTTTTTATTCGTTGGTTTTGCCTTTCATTAATAGCGATTCCTGGAAGTTTGTAGAAAAACTAAAATACTTATTACACAGCAAAAAGCCTTTAGCAGCAACTGCGTAAGTTATATTATATTTGATAATATGTAGGTGCTTAGTGAGCTCAGCAGGTTCCTGAATATTAAAACACTAACTTTAATGCAAATTTGATCTGATGCATTCAGTTGGCTATTACAAGTATGAATTTGCTCGTGATCACATCTAACCATGTATATCATGATAAGCATCAAAATGTAGACATTGTAATACACAGGAACACATAATATTGTTAAACAGTAATCACCAGATTTTTAGATAGTTTTCTGTCCAGACACATATATAGGTGCTATACCGGTAAGTATCAAACCAGTGTTAACATCACGTACTTTGCACTAACAGTGTGCCGGTTCTTCATTGTCTGCACACGGATTCCAGGCAAGATTATTGCGGTTTTTGAGACGATATTGATTACTGATTGATTACTGATTGATTGGCTGTATTTCCTGCTTAACTTTCAAATAACTTGGTCATCTGGCAGATTAAACAATTGTGAATTTCCTAAACCCCCCAATAATGACTTTAACCCTAATCTAATTAATGAGACAGTAAGATATGCCACATATCAATCACGCTATAGCAAACATGAGTTCCCGAATAGGCCACAGTCAATGACTGGTTATAGTCAACTGCCAGTTTAGTAGAAGCTGAATAGAGTTGTTAGTGCCACAAGCTACAGTTGCGTGCAAAACTATACCAACCCTTGTGTACGTTATTGATCAAAAAACCTCACCTCAGCTTAGCTCAACTAAAATAAGTCTATACATCCTTTGAAAGTTTGAAGAGTCTTCTTTTCATATTATTAAATAAACGTATTACGTTTTTTTACTACAAAGAGTTATGAGTTAAACTGAACTCTAATCCCAAAACTCAGTTTAAACTTGCCAATAATTGCATCAAAAAGTCCTCAGCTACAGCAAATGCAGGAAACACTCTAAGAATTTAGTAACAATACAGAAATATCTCGAAGCAAAGAACTGGCTATAAATATAGGCTCAAACTAGTGCAGAGCTATTTCAATAGTACTGCAACATGAAAAATGTGTCAGGTTTTGTTGAATGGAAACAGTAGAATTGAAATCAAAAAAGTTTCAGTTACATATTTGACCTGCTCACAAGTTATGGACAAGCGTGTTATATAGAGTTGCTTAGTTCTAGTGATTTTAAGCACAGCAATCCTAAATGAAACATGACGTATGCCACATTGCTTAGGAGTTGCCATAATTTTGAACATCACTGGGGCTAGACTGTAATTGTTTTAGTATACCAAAGCCTCTCAACAAACATTGGTTTTGGGATTATGCAAATACATAGGGTGATAGGTCATTGTCATTCTAATCCAGAAGTGTTCTGCATGAAATCACTACTGTTGTTGTCAAAATCCTGCTAGTAATGTAATTGTTCACTAAAATTCTTCATTTTAAACTAGTTCATATTTTCAGTAACAAACATAACTCTAATAATAAAGAGAGTATCAACCATAGATATAGTAAACCCTAGATATGTGAATAATCAAAACAAGTGAGGCCTATAATTAGCATGACGCAACGTCATGGTGATGTGCAAAGCGAATCAGTTGATCTATTAACTCCTATTGACTTAGCACTAAAAACTGCTCAATTTTTCCATAGTTTGTGCATCTGAGACTGCATATTTTATTGAAATTATGTAAAACTTATATAGAGTAATACTTCAACTTACGAGTGCTCTAACGTACGAGAAACTTGAGGTACGAGCCAGCTTTTAAGCAAGTTTTAGATCTAACATACGAGCCATGTTTGAGATACGAGCACGTGAGGCAGTTGCCAAGTACATGTATGTCGGAGGTGTTTTATGAGAACAGCATCACTCTGTATTTTTCAACTGCTCAGATTATACTTTTGTACCATGTTTTTTGTGCTCGATTTTCAGTGCAGAATTATGAGAATTAAAAGTACCGTGTGTAGACCGAAAGTTTGCCAGTAAAAGGATAGATAATGCAAAGAAAAAGCGAATGATACCAATTGATATTAAACGGAAAATTATTGAAAAATATGCAAAATATGTATGCGTGATTGAGCTAGCTCCGCAATATGACAGAAGTACATCCACAATTATCAAACACAAGGATTATATTCAAGGCATTTAGTTTGCAAAAGGGCTAACCATAGTTTCTAAACGACGCAGCGATCTTCACAACCACTGATGGAGAGACTGCTCAGGCTTTGAATAAAAGACAAACAATTGGTCGGTGACTGCGTAACTGAAACGATGCTACGTAAAAAGGCTGGTGCTATCTATCAAGACTATAAAAAATAGACATTCGGACAAGTTGGCTAGTGGTCGTGCATTAACCCTTGGTGACGACTCCTGTGTTCGTACTGATTGCAACATGTTGAAAGGGTGACAAAGGCAAACGTCCTTAGATAGGTTTCTCTCAAAACGGCCGGCTGGTCGTGAGAGCGAAACAAAAGAAAAATTAGCTAACCAGCGAGAAACTTAAAACTATGAACGCCGAAGAAATTTTAATTACGTTAAGTTAAAGATTAAAGTTTGCTTTTAGGTTTGCTTTTAAGTTTGTATTTTAAGACTTCGATAAAATCCAAATTTATCAAAGTCAACTGTTGTAATGAAGGATAACTTATCTCTCCCTCTCTGGCAAATGCTAGCGTTAGCTGCTACTGTATGTACGTAGGCCTATTTAATTTTACATTTTAATTAATCACATTTCCTTGCATTATTTTTTATTTGTTGCTTTTTGAAAGCATGTGGTAAGTTAGGACAATAGCCAACATGTTTTTTCTGTTACAATATATTGCTTCGAGTGTTTTATTTGCATTTTTAGAGTATGGAAACCAATCAATATAATTATATTTAATTGTTGTATATATAAATAAATTGCACCAACATGCGAGTAAATTGACATACGAGCTCAGTCTCTGCATGCATTAAGCTCGTAAGTCGAAGTATGACTGTAATGACTTTGGATGAGAAAGGCAAGAATCTTACACACATGGTAATGAATAATACCAATGATTTAGAAGCTTCTATATCATTGATAATACAAAGAGTGACCAAATAGAAATTAAACTAATAACAAACTAATGAATCAAATGATATTTAGAAGCAGTAAAGCTGGACCACTGTATTAAACACCCATTAGACATGACTGAAGATAACTAGAAGAGATAGTTTTTGTCTAAGGTTGGTTAAACTAGATTCCTGATTTGAAGCGGCATAGTGTATTCTGATTTTAGTATAGCGATTTACTATAGTTTTGAGTAGACTGTTGACATGCACTGTACATGTAAAACCTTGATTGAGGTTATGTAATAAGACATAAATGTTATTGTCTGTGATGTTACTTGTTTAAAAGCTCTCTGTGTGATACTATAGCTCTCCATGTGTGAATGTAGGCACTTTTCTGCAGCAATACATATTAGGCCTATCAATCTGGTCACCAATCCTCCTCTGTTTTTAACTGAGATTAGGGTTATGTCATCACTATTTCTACTTCCCACTACTTCTACATCGGTCAAGAACTTGATACACTCATCACATTTGAGTTAGAAACAAATCCTCATCGCCGAACTCCTCATTTTCACCTTCTTCAGCTTTTGTGACTCAGCTGCTGACTCAAAACCAATGACGAAATGATGATGATTTTCCTATTATTTTCCATTAGCAGCTTTCAGCTTGGTGTCTTTAATCGGCATAGATAGCTTATGATATTGTTGAGAACTTCTTGTTTTGAGTTCAGGTTCTGTCTTGTTATGGGCAATTCAGGATATACCTGGGGTGTTGCGGTCTCTTCTGATGACATTTCACTAAGAATTTGGTCTTATTGTTACGTTTATGACTTAAAAACTAGCATGCAAAGCGTGCTTCCACTACTAAACTTATTGATCAATTGAAGGCTTTGATGCTGTGATGCACATCACTACGACGTAACGTCGTGAAAACAACAGCCAATTATAGGCCTCACTTTTGCTCCATTGTAATGATAGCTATTCGCCAATCTAGGGTTTACTATATCTATGGTATCAACTCTGGTAACAAAAATATTAAAGAAAAGTACCTGAGTATCTACTAAAAGGTTTTTAATATCTAAAAAGTCAGTCATTAAATGGAAGTGATGCAAAAGTATTCTAAACTGATCATGGAGTCATAATCATTGAAAAATGTGAGCAATGATTCTTCACAAATTTTGGTGTCTTTTTCTGTTCTAAACGATGAATTCTTTACACTTAAGGCCAGTAAGTAGTGAGGCCATTTTAGGATGAAGCTTAAAATGGCCTCACTACTTATCCCAATTTAGTGTAAGGACTATTTGGATAGTATGGTTATTGAGCTATTGGTTATTGAAGAGATCTTGTCTCAAGCAGTTGCCAAATACATTGCTGTCTGCATCAGTATGAAGCAGCAATGCTTTGAATAGTCAGATATTTTAGCATTTGGCAGCAACCTTTCTGAATTTCTTCAAATTCAGCAACCTTGACAGTTTTTTTTATAGATCATGAGTAAGCAAATTGTTTTGACTATTACAGAAAGTCTAGTTACAAAATACTTTGTTAAATATGCCAACTGATGACAGTTTAGCTTCATGCAAAATTATTTTGAAGTTTTTGAAGTTTTTGTATGAGAATGAAAGAAGAATACAAATAAGCATTTCCAACTTGGCTTGCTTACAATTATGTTTTCCACTACCATTAAACAATATTTAAAAAAAACTTGGTTGAAGCGCTTGACAAAATCATGTTATTAGAAAAAATATATAATTTAATATAGAAAGTTTGTCTAAAATGCAAATTCTATAGATAATGCTACAAAATAAATCTTTCAGCGTGGTTTTTAAGCGTGGGAGTTTTATCAAAGCACTTTCAATCAAATAAACATGTTTTAATGTACACTCTGATTTGCTAACCCCTTTGGTTTTTAAGAGCCAAATGAGATTATAGAAATATTGACATTGACAGTTTAGTTTTATCACCTGGAAGGAAGTTGAAATAGTTAGAAAAAGCAGTTAAAGTAATAAATCACTTCTTTACCAACTAAATGTTTTAGCGGATGGTTTGTTCATTTAGTGGTTGGTATAAGTTCAAGAATTTGAAAAGCAAAGCGCCAAAATAACAAAATAACTTAAACTTGAGTCACTGTTTACTGTCAAACAGTTTTATAGCCGTGTACAAAACTATGGTAGCCTTTAAACAGTACAACATACATGCATGTTATATTTATTTAAGGTTGCTGCACTCAAAATCACTAACACTAGGCAACACTATATATCATCTTTATCTAGAGTTTGTGAACAGTTCTAAAATACAATTTAAACTTTATATATTTCAATTTCATTTTTTTCATTCAACATAAACTTGACACACGTTTCTTGCTGCAAAAACTTTCAGATGGACTTATAGCCAGCTTTTTAATTTAATACATTTGGTTGCTGCTAAAGCCTTCAGATGCCTGCATTCTTTTTAGCACAACCAGGTTTTTTGAGGTATGTAATAATTGATAAGTTCGTTCTAATTTTTGGATAAAAGATTAGCTGTGAGAAAAAACCAAAATTTTTTATTTAATTGGGCAAAAAGAATACACTTCAAACTTTAAATTATCCCTCAACCAAATGAGCGGAGCAAATGTTTGAGAGTTTTTATGATAAATGCATGTGAGCACAACTTACGAAAATTATTCATCAACAACGTCGCAAACCCTTGTACCAAAATCTCATCAACAAATTTAATCATTTTTCTGTGGAGTCGTTTAAGTGTAATAACGATACAAAACACATATAAACCTATTTAAATATGTTACCAAGTTTTTGAAAAGTGTCAACAGTATCTTAAAACTTACCCATCTGAACGGATTATACACAAATAGACAGATTAACTTGGCCAAAAATTGTTATTAAAACTTGCTAACCCTTACTTTTATCAAAATTAAGACCGGCAAACGAAACGCCCAGCAACAGAGAATAAAACCATTAAGTCGTGCGCATTTCACAAAAAATAATGTGCACATTTCACCAGTCTATAGCATTGTCGAATTGCCGAAGGTTTCTGTAATTAATGTAAAAGTACTGAAATATAATCGTTTCTTTTTTGCCTATTTCAAAGTAACTGACATTTTAGACACTTTTGAGTACTTTAGTATTCTAACTGATGTCCAACGCAGTGAAAGTAAAAGAATTGACGATGATATTTTTTTCTAACAATTCTTATGAGATTATTAAAATATTTAATTGTAAGTTTGGATGACTATTGAAGTCTCATAGCTACACTAACAACATTGATGATGGGCAGTATGTTACTGTTATTATTTTTTCTAAATAGTTTTGTTAAATAGATTTTCTAAAAATCTATATAAATATCACAACTTCTTGATATTGTTAGCTATGACGTTTTGAAATGTAAACAAAATTGTGCATTGGTTTTCTATTATTACTGTATTACTATATTAACTGATGTCCAACGCAGTGAAAGTAAAGGAAATGACGATGATATTTTTTTCTAACGATTCTTATGAGATTATTGCAATATTTAATTATAAGTTTGGATGACTATTGAAGTGTTATAGTCACACTAACAACAGCGATGATCGGCAATATGTTACTGCTATTATTTTTTCTAAATAGTTTTGATAAATAGATTTTCTAAAGATCTATATAAATATCACAACTTCTTGATATTGTTAGCTATGACGTTTTGAAACGTAAACAAAATTGTGCATTGGTTTTCTATTATCACTGTATTACTATATTAATAATATTGGTTATTCTAATAAGATTAGTGCATTTTACTTCTAATATTGCATTCTCCTATTGCAGGGGGAGAGATATAAACATATAATCTTTTCCTTTCATTATTGCTGTTTGTTGTACATAATACCCACACCCAGTACATTACAGCTACCATTGCAGTCATCCTATTGCACTGCAGTGCCATTTGACTGCTAATATTGCATTTCTCAACCATCAGTACCTTTCTTTTGTCCAATATCACTTTGGTCGTAGGCTGTATGACAGGGGAATTTTGAGTGTATAGATTTATGCTCTCAGAGATTAAATATGCGATGAGAAGAGTTGAACCAGCACGGAGTTGTCATAATTTGGCTTCCTCTCTCCACCGTATATAGTTTAAAAACTTTGACTTCACAAGGAAAATTCTTACATGGTTTTCTGAACCAATTGAGGTTGATAAATGTAGCAGGAAGTTACGGCGGTTAATTTTAATGGATTAGATAAATTTTACCTTTTTATGAAAAATACACATAGCTGTCTTTTCTTTGCAAAGCATATATTTCTTACTGCTCCAGAGTTCTTAAGATGTCAAACTTCAAAGTTTTTCATATCAACTTTGGATAAGCAAATACCCTTTTTATATCCGGTGAAGCCACATACCGGCATGCTTTGCATATCAATCTATTAAACAAATAGGGATTTATTAAAAATCTGATTTATGTAACTAAATTCATCAAAGGTTAGAAAGGTAGCAATCGGGGTTCAGCGGTTAGGGCACCGGATTATGATCAGTGTAGGTCACACGGAGCCCATTAATGTGGTTATGAAAAGATCTTGCATCAATTATCGTGTGCAGATAGTCACAATACACTCTGTAGAAGAAAGGATACCATTTCAGGTGGTGCCCACTAACAGTAAAAAACTAAAAAAAAACGTAAAAAGAGGACAGGATGAAGATGTATAATAGAGGTGAATGAACTGTTTATGAACGAGTAGTAAGCCTTCAATGAAAACCTAAAAAAATCAATGGATTTAAAATGAAAAAGGGATACTGCTAAACTTAGTTGGTAGATTGTATCACTATCACTGGTATCACTGGTAGAATGTAAGATTGAAATCAAGCAGCATATATCATAAACGAATATCGTGTTCCTAACTGGTTTATACAATAACTGCATGACCAAGGTGTAACCAAAAGATTCATATGATGGCAGTCAGCATCAGGGAATGATTAGGATACTTCAAGATCAAAATAATCATTCTGCCCCTGCCAAAAGCAGTTTTTTGATGAAAACTTTTATATATCACTAACATGACTTGTTGTATTTAAAAACACTTATCATAAGATTTTTTCAGGAAAAATATTATTAAAGCAACCACAGGGCTATATAGCAATTGAAAAACTGTTGCAGTAAAATCCTTTATGACAACCAAACAGGTGACATCCCAGATATTTTTAGAAGCTATGAAGTCCATAACTGTAGTTCAATACAAATAGTTTGTACTCCAGATTAATAAGGTTTTGCAGTTTTATTAAAAGTGCCTAAATACCTGAATGTTTTGTTAGTTTAATCATACCATTTTAGGCAAAGGTATTTCATGAGTGGGTCGAAAGTAAAGCAAATTACCATCTACCATTAGGCATAGAATCTGTTTTGCATAGCGATCATTGTTACTGGCTACTATAGTGGTAGAGACGCACTAACAGAAGGAAAAAAACAATTCAGCAAAAGGATACCTATCCAATCTCTACTAAACACCTCCTTTTACAAACATCTGCCGCTTTTATTTCTAACCCTGAAACACCAAGAAAAATACAAGCTGGACCATCTGTGCAACTGTGCTGTGATTCTATGATAGACAAGGCAGTGTAAGAAAAAAAGTAACCACTATCTGACAGTGTAAAATTGATGCACCTGCATTCCTGTGAACACAAAATTTTTATAACTAAAAATGAGCAATTAAAAGAACCGATCAGTCAAGCTAGATGCGAAGTTCACTTTATACATATTTGCTATGCAGTGACACTTACAGAGGTGCAAATGAACTTCCAGGTGAGCGAATCCTAATAAATCTAACATTACAGTAAGCTGACACTAACTCTGTGGATTATTTTGACATGATAGTTTTATTTTCTCTTAGTTACTTGACAGCACGATATTTCATCATTTGCTTACGTAAGAGGAAATCTGAAAAAATGCATTGATTGTGTTTTTGCTGGCTATCTTCACATAAATAATGAATTGACATCGACAGAGTGCAGCAGACCTGACCAGTAAGCTGATTAAGACACAGGAAATAAGCGTCAAAACTAATTCGATTATTATCTGCATGGTTTTAAGGTAGCTCTATGATAAGCCTTGCTAATCCTTTTTTATGCCACACAATTCTTTGTGTAGCTAATCAGCCTATTGAGCGCCTAATATTGTATATTCAACACTTGAGCAAGTCTACCAGGGAGATTGCGAATTAACAATCTAAAAACTCTCAAGTGCTTTCAGTAGCTACAGCAGACCACATCTCAGTACAGTCACTCCCCCCCCCCCCCCCCCCCCCGTCGCCTCTTTGGACTTTGCTTCTCAGACTTTCAGTTGTTCGGACAATGCTTGCGCTTTGGATGGTTGTAGTTAAGAATTGAACAATGAAAACATTGAGTAATATCTAGCTCGTGTGACAGACTATGTGAGTGACGTCAACCAGCTTTATTTTCAGCCAGTTTTGTTTTGCCATTTCAGTGTTTTTGTTCATTTGTTAGTGTTACTGTTATTAGTTTACCACATTCCATGCTCTTTAGTAATGGGATGAAAAAAAATTGTTATCATGGCTACAAAAGCTCTATATAATTTTGCCTAAATTTAATTAATCTTCTTCATAAACAATTATCTTCAAACTTTTTGCAGTTCAAAAAACGCTTGAAGAATATTTCTAGCAAATTAGTCCATCTTGAAACTGGAGAACTATAATAGCCATGTGGAAAAGCAAACATAGCGGTGAAGTAAACTTGGCAATAGCTTAAAATTGTGAAAAGTCAACATGGGCGACCAAAGAGTAACCTGAACTGTCGAATGCTTGTGTTGAACAAGGGTAACTGAAAAAAATACACAACCGTGACACTTTCATGGGTTCAGCCAGCAAGGATTAAGATAATATGGTTACCAAAATCACAACTATTTCTCAATGGTTGCTAATTCGTCCAAACAGATATCATCACTAAGGACATAAATCACTAAAATAGCAGAGATGGTGCGATAACGAGATAATCCGTTTGCTTTAGACGCACCATAAGAATTTGCTAAGAAGGAAATGCTAATGCTCCAAGAATTAAAAGCGAACCTTGATCTCTTATATCAGCTGCAAATTTTTAATCAAACCAAAACAACAGCTGACAGGAAATGCAATAATTTATTCTAAGTCACATATACATTTATAAAACAGATTTATACAGTTCATTTAGCACCAAGAATTCAGGACTTCGCTACTGTACAATTAAACATTGACGCTAATAAAAAATACCATGATTATGTTACAGAGCATACATCTTATAATACAAATTGACACAAACATAACATTCTTGTGTTATGGTTCTTTAGCTTCTCAAAGCACTATCCACACAATCAACAGTACTTGGGTGCAATAAAACAAGACTTCAACTGGTTTCTAAGGGTATTGATGCTGAGTTTGGTGAGATGTAAATTAAAACCTTTCACAGCGACATTTTCCAGTATTGCATCGGCTCCGACTGCTAAAAGATAAAAAGCAAAAGATTCTTAGTGAAGTGCAAGACTCAAAATTTAAGATGAAAGTAAAGAGTGATGAAACAATAAACTTGCTACTAAACCAAAGTGCCACACGTCAATTGAATTTTTTTTAAAGAGTGTTGCTAAACCGAATTTGTGACGAAAGCAAAAGGAAACAGTAATGTACATTTGAGGGCAATTATACCAAAATTATAGACGTGACAGATTTAATCAACGGCTAATAGCCAGCCGAATCTTAAATGGGGAGCTTTACGCTAATCTCATTTGAGTTTGGTTAATGTTTGCATGGTAGGAATTAGAAGAAATGTAAATTAATGAACAAAACAGGATGAGAAAACTGTCTATAGCATTTTACAAGATGCATTGGTTAGAAAAAATTTGTCTTACGTAACGCCCTCCACAAAAAGTTAATGAGATATACACAGGTGTTGCAATAAACAAATTGCTGAAAAACAGTTCACGAGCCTTTGATAAAAACATAAAATTAAAATAAAACTAAAATAAAACAGAGCCACTAGTAAATGCCATCGGTGAACTGTATCTATTAAAATGTAACATTAAGGATGCAGGGAGTAGGTGTCACAAATGATTTCGTGTCAATTAAATGTGCTTGAATTTGAGATGACACTTCGATACAGGTGCCGTTTAAAAGGGAGTTTGGATGACAAGCAGTTCTATTGCTATTTGACTTAAAATGGAAGCTTTGCTCATGCCCCCTAATAATAAAAAAGTCTACCAGATGAAGGCATCTGAATGACTTTAAAAACAATGTTCAAAGGGAGAAACACTTTACACATAGAATTTAACATGAAAAACAAAAAACCTAAAATTCTATTGTCTTTTAGAGCTTCTGAAAACAAAATAAATAATTCAACAGAAAAAGTAGAAACCAACCTTCTGTTGCCTCTGCTGGTTCTGTAAGAAGGAAGGCAAGTATTGGCGCACCACCTTCTGATAGAACCGCTGTTGTAGGCTGACTCATCTCTGCTTCTTACCAAAGTGCAGATGCCTTGTGCGTCCAAGTACTAAAGTGATAAAGTAATTCTAGGATTTAGCAAACTTAAGTTTAATTCTTTTTAAGGCTTCTACGCACCGGAGAGCAAAAGTTAAAATTGCGGTGTACAAAAAATAAAAGTCAAATGAACCAATAATTCTATAAACAACATTTTCAAGTTTAAGAAAATGAACTCAAGTAAAGAAATTACTCCATAAGGTTTTTTTGCAAAATTCCATAAAAACATTATCATTTCTCAAATTATTCAGTGTTTTTTTTCTACATCAAAGACTTTTAGCCAAAACACTCATTTGCTTTAACCTTTTTTAAAGTCAGATAAGTAATTTAAATTTTACAAAGTAAACAAGAGGTACTAAAATTAGGAATATCACAACATACTTATACTCTACATTAAATAGTTGCGCATATACATATACATATACATATACATATACATATACATATACATATACATATACATATACATATACATATACATATACATATACATATACATATACATATACATATACATATACATATACATATACATATACATATACATATACATATACATATACATATACATATACATATACAATATAATATATATATATCATTATAATATAATATAATATAATATAATATACTTTCTCATTTATGAATTTTGCAACTGCAATAAACTGCAGCTGCTGCTACAAAAAATCAAATAGCTCCAAAGTGTTGCAGCTTTTTCAAATTTTTTTTCTTTTCTATAGATTTAGTGCTAGAGTTTGAAAAAGTCAGATTTCTAAACAATAGCCAACTACATTATTAAGTAGAGGTCTGTTTAGAGATTGAAAATTTTTCTGAACAGCAGCAATAAAATTTTGTAAACTTAAACAATGAAGCTACCGGAACTACTGTTAATTAGTAACTTTGGTTGGATGCTCTGTTTTTTGCCAGCCGCAAGGGCAATAAGGTGCTGACCTTGTGACATAGTTTCAAGTTTTTAGTCTAGGATGTATCAAGGTAAAAGCTGTTGAAATGCATTTAACTTTGTTTGGACATAAATAAATCTTTTATATAATGTTTGTATGCCATATCCTATTTGAACTTACAGGAACTCTTCCATGATAAAAATTGCTGCTTCTTCGTGAACTGCTTTGACTTCTAGGAGATGAACTTCTTTGTGCTCCATTCTTTCCAGTGTAGTAGCAGTTGCAGTGCGAAGCAGGGCAAAATCTATAAATGAGGAAGTAAAATATAGCTCATACCTATCTATTGTAATATGTACAATAAATTTGTTGCAATGTTTCTAATTTTAAAACCTAGCTTTTTACTATGTATGATTTGGAAGATCGAAATTACCTGCTAGATTTTCAGAAAAGAATATATGCTATGTGAGTTTTGGCTTAGGGTCTATAATTATTACTAAAAAACAATGCTTTATAACTAGTGTTCTTAATCTTTAAAATAATAACAATAAATTTAAAAAGTTTTTTAAAGTTATTTTTAATTAAAGCAGTTTATGTACGTGTAAGAACCTCTCTTTTATATACAATAACATTTATATCAAAACTTTTTTTTAAAAAAAATTAAAGGATTTTCCACAAAAATCAAAGCACAATGAGCCACACAATGACAAGCTTTTATCGCATAATTTGTTTTACTGCAATTTACAGAAATACCTCGAGCTCTGCGGCATTAAATCTTTTAAGAAACAAACGAGCTCAACTAGTAATAACTAAAACATAGAGTTATACAAGTTTTTGTGACATGGATAAGTTTATGAATAGGCATCCAAAGACATTCTCTAAATTAATGAATTAGCAGTTTTGATTAAGTAAAGCTAGTTACATGTATATGTACTGATATATGAGAATACTAAATCAACTAATGCGAAAAAATATGTTAACAACTGCATTATTTTTTATTGACAAGTGAGGACAACTCTCTAATTGCCCAAAAATTCTAAAAGGCAACAAAAAAGCTTTCAAAAAAGATTCATAAGTTTGGCTATTAACAATTATCACAAATTTTCAATAGTCAGCATCTAGCATCAATCATCATTAAAGCCAATAGATTTTAACATTTGAAGAACTAAATGGTTTGAGAATAAATTTTATTTCATGTTTTACAAGGCTATTTTAAGTGCACACATTTCAACGATATGTGTACATGATTATAAATAAAAATGTGTTCATTTTCTTAAGCAAAACAGCATTGTTCATCTAATTTTGTTGTGCATGTTCTAAGATATAATTATTGTCTTCAAGTCACTGGCTTTATGACAGACAAAAATCATAGCATTGCTGGCTAAACTCTGTTTTTCAAGTTCTGAGGTAACTTTTTCCTAGTTATGAGATTTAGCCCAACAAGCCTGCTGCACTGTTTTGAACTGAGCAGAGACTTGCTATCAGAATACCTCAATATACTAACCGTTGGTCATAACAGTGTTATTGAGTGCACATTTTCATTTACCTTAGCGACTCGGGCTGATTGATACAATTGCTTATACACCATCGTTTGATGTTGTTTGCAGTCGTTGCTCTGTCATATGGTGAGACGACGTCACAAGTCCACTGGGCCGGATCTCTTGGACCTGGAGGTGCTGCAGTTGTTGTGGTTGTTGTCTTTGTAGAATCTTTGAAACAATTACAAGTGCTGGGAGGACAATTTCTAAAATGCAAAGTTAAGACAGAATAAGCTTTTTCTTAGCAGATGAATGTATAAAATTGATTCATAATTACACTATATTTGTAGTAGAGTATTTGATTTTGCCATCATTAGAGATTGATAAGCCTGTATTAATTTTTGAAAACTAGAACCATGAAGAAGTGAAAGTATAGACATATATAATAGTAATGTTAAATTTAATAAAAAAAATTTCTTAAAATTCAAAGAAAATTTACACAAAATCATAATTATGATTATGAGCCATCAACTAAAATTAATGATATGAAATATAAATTTGGCATTAGTGAGCCAGCTTTCACTGAGTGATGCTTTATGACACTAATTGTAAATACATGTATTAATAAAAGGCATGCCAACTTCCTAACAGCTCATAAAGTTTTTAAAAACTAGAAAAATGTATTTTCACCCGCTGATCCAAATACAAGAGTTTATAAATACATACTTAGAATGTGATGACAAATTTGAAGACAACTTATAATTGATAGAGATTAAATAGTATAAATTGACAGATGTGATGAAATGTATTGGTTTTTATAATGAAGTATTTAATCTATCTTGTCATAGAAATTCAATGATTGAAAAACACAAAAATATTTGCAGAGGAAAAAGAAAGCAATATCTTGGAATAAAAGTACATTTTGGCAGCATTGGGGCAGCATCCGTGCGTTTACTGCAAAGTTACATTTTAGTAAACTTTGATAAAGATTCATGCTCTATTTAAATCAATGACCATACTTAATGCTCACAAGTCAAGGAGGCTTCAACTATTTAAAGCAAAGTCAGTGTATAAATACTAGTATGAAACAAAATTATACAAGTTTAAATTCTCATTGGTTTTTATTGCAATGTATTTAAGCATATTTTGTTTAGGAAACGGTGGCAGTGATTTTATTGTACTTATAAGAATCATAATAAAATAAGTTAATGTTTTTATCTGCTTTATATAAAGGATGAACTATAGAATAGAATAAAAATGATGGAATATTAAACAATAATTACCAGCTGTTTTATCTGCTATAATTAAATAGTATGCAGTAGTAAAACGTAGGTAATTTTTTTATTCATGCTTTTTTATTTCATTTATTTGCTGAAAACCTTTTGTAGACTAATCTGGCTGTTCAGTTATTTGGATTTATCCTACTTATATATAAAGCTGTTTATAATTTGTGCCATGCGTGTGATACCAAGTTGTGCTCTCCTACTCAAGCGAGAATATCAGATTAGTAATTCTGATACGCACGGGAAATAACTGATTGTTTGAAATCTATTTTTCTGAGTTAATTATATCTAAACATCTCTTTCTTTAAACTACACGCATTCCCTAATTTGTACATGAAGTGTGTTTGTTCATGCAAAAACGACACTGCTCACAAAATGTTCACTATTTAATATTTATGTTAAAAATGTCAATTTTAACATTTTCATACCTGTCTTGCGGAAGAGCAGCCACACAGTTGTCAATACACCACTTCTGTAGATTGTTGACCTTCCTCTTAGAGCCAGTGTCATATGGTGGTACAAGGGTGCAGGTCCACTCATCAGGGTCTCTAATATCTCCCCCGCGTGTTGTTGGTGCTGTGGTCGTTGAGCTTTCAGGCCACGTTGTCATTCCTTCTGTAAGGTAGCAGCGACATCTGTCACTTGGACATGACCTGAAACAAAGAATAATAATGATTTGAATACATTAAAAACTTGAATTAAAAGTACATTAAAATTAAAAAAAGATAAAATTAAATAAAAATAGATCCAGACACTAATAAATTAAAAATATATTCGTTGGAGCTACTTATGAATAGGTTAGATGCAAATCTTTTAAACTTGTTGAAAAATAGATTTTAGAATATTTAAAATATAAAAAATGAAACCATTTTTAAACATTTTCGAGATATATCTTTTACAACCCTTTTGTCATTTGTGTTTAATGAAATCCTAATTGAACTCAACAACAAAATTCTACTTCACAAAAATATCACTTTCGTTTAAAAAAATAAAAACTTAAATACATGTATATGCTATAGTTTTTTGCTTTTGTTTTTTAAATTAAAGATTTCCATAAACAAATATTCAACACTGGCACAAATAATGACAAAAACCTTTGTTCTATTTATAAAAGGCAACATAAACAATCATAGTGTTATATTTTGTAAGGAAATAATGAGTCACTAATCAATATTAAAGATGGATATGAGTAAAATAATTGGGAACACAACTCCTTAGTTTATCCACTCAGCGCGCTGAAGTGAAAACCAGTGGTTGATTGTCAAACTCACCTCTGACTAGGAACGGCTCTGATGCAGTTAGCCATACACCAATTATAGTTGTTCTGTATGTTGCTGCCGCTGTCGAATGGAGAGATCAGGTTGCAGTCCCAGACTTGTCCCAATACATCGTTGCCCTAGCAACACATAAATTTACATTTGTTGCTTTATCTGACTAATATAGCGGAATAATTACATTAAAATCTGATAAGTTTAGAAATTTTATCAGTTTGTGGCTGAAAGCTGTATAACAAAAAGAGTGATCAGCTGAGTGCGTTGAATTTTTGACAGCGATATCTAACCAGTTATTTAAAAGCCTAGCAATATTTTGTCTAAATTGACTTTTTTTTAAATTCCAAAAAGAACAAACAAATCATTTAATCAATAATAATTGCGTGCACTTTTTATTTATTCCAGATGATGGTTTGCACCCATATGCTACATTTATCAAAAACCTAAGCATTAAATGTTTTCACTAAATGTTTTACTAAAGTTAGGCTTTGTTAACAAAGCACCTAAAATAGATTTATTTTGAGATTTTACACAACATCTATTCATTGTCTAAACCCTAACTCCGGCATGATGAACTTAGTATTTTGCTAGCCAATGAGCTTACATTTTCATCTGTTTTGTACTCGGGCCTCCTGTCAATAACTGGTGGTGGAGGTGTAGGGTGAGGCCCTCCATTCACGCTAATCCTGACATCAGCACAGTTGACAAATGATTCCTGAGGAGTGTTGGGGCCTCCATGGTTGTTCCCTGTGAAGCATTGTTTATATATGTACATGTATATACATGTAGATATTACTTTACCAGCAATAATTTCAATTCAAACCGAAATGTTTTTAAAATTATGCCATATAAGAACTATAAAACAAAAAAGCGGCATTTAGTTAATAAAATCAAATAAACAATTTGACATATAGTGTTTATAAAACATTTTTTATTTAAGAGAAGGCTATTAGGTAGAATATTACTGAAGCAGCTAGCAACGATACTTTCAAAAAAATGGTTAGATATTGTATTCAGTTTGTTCATACCAAATTAATTAAAATGAGTTAAACAAACTTGCAATTCTTATGTAAACAACTAAAACACAAACCATGAAGAACCACAATCGTGAAACCTTTAATAATTGATGTAAAATAAACATTTACATGTAGCATTGGCAGGTTACAAACATGCATAGATTTGAAAACATCACTTGTTAAATCTTGCAAAACCCCAAACATGTACACGGTATGTTTATACATACATGTGTAAACCTTCTACAGGTTCTGAAAGTGCAGACTAGATTTTAAATACCTTGCTGCAAAGCAAAGCACCAAAATAAAGAAACACTTGAAACTGTCATAAATAATAAGAATATGCTGCATTAAAACTTTTGACTATTTTACAAATTTTATTTAAAGGTCTGCTATTGTAAGTATAAAATTCATTTTAGTGCACATACATGTATTAAAGCTTGGTTAAAAATAGGAAACTCACCAGCTGTGTAGTACCACTGCAGCACACACTGAGTACATGTTAGTTGGTTGGGTAAAACAAGTTGTGCACGAATTGTACCAGGGCTATTTCCAATTTGGTTGAATATGGAAATCTTCTTTTTGCCATTAACGTCTGTGAGAGGATACCTGCATGCAATCATGCATTTGCTGTACTATAACAATGCCAAACTTATCAAAACTAATCAGCTGCAATGAAAATAAAATTTGAAGTTTGTTCAATTGCTGATTAAGTCTTCTTAGTATTATTTTATAAACTCTACGATTTTTGTTTGCTTGGAGAAAAGCTAAAATTGCCAAACTTTCTAGCCGACCAATAAACAAACTTTTTCTCAACTAATTTTAGCAATCTAGATAATCCAAAATGATAATAAAATAGTAGGAAGTGCTGTCATGTACAAGTCATTTGAAAAATATTTAAAACGTGTCAAAATAAAATTTTTAAAATTGGTCAAAATTTACTCTGTTGAACTAATTAACTTATTTAAAAAATGTTATAGGCTGATATTTATTTATTTATTTATTTATTTAGTAATAGAGGTGCTGAAATTAGCTTCCGTTTTAGTGAAAAACATATAGATTGCACAGAAAAGTTTTAATCTTTTTTGAAAACAATTTTCCATTAAATTTGTAACTCCATTAACCAACCTGTCAAAGCACTCTTGGGTGACCTTGGAGTTCTTATTGTTGACTGGACAGATTTTAAATGCAATCTGGCCTAAGTGATTAGCTGTGATCTTAGCTTCAACATCGATCACCGCTCCCTTCTTATAGTGTCTGCTTATAATTCCTGTAAAACAAAACCCAAGCTATGATAACAACAGATCTATTTATAGTCTAATATAGAAGTTCACTTGATAAGAGTTGTCTTATCTTACCATTTCTGCTTACAGTTCCTATAAAATAAACACTGAGCTAAGATATCAACAAATCTATTTATAGTTTATCTAAATGTGCACCCAATCAGAGTTTTCAATGTTTAATCAGACATGACCATTGTTCTGTTGACTATTAAGAAAGCAAAAAATATGCAATGAGGAATCATCCATCTTGCTTAAAATTGAAGATTTTGAGCAAAATCCAAGATTTTTAATTTTTGGGAAATGATATAATTCCTGCATCCTTACTAAATTATAAAACTACTCTTCAAATCAGGTTCTGTTGCTAACCTCTACTATTTTCTAAATATAAGCTAAAATCTGATAAAATCCAAATTATAAGAAGTGGGTAGTCTTTAACTAATAAAGGATAAGGTGTCACCAAAAACTATTCTAGCTAATTAGGGTATAGAATGTAGTTCTTACCATTAGCATAGCCGCCTGGATACCCAGCTTCATGTTTCCGCGGACCTTGATATGGGTCACCACACAATCCGCATTTGCCATTATTTCTTTCCCACTGGTTCTGATGCAAAAAGAATAATAATCCAAAGTTAACGGCCTCTCAGAAGATTGAAAATGCATAAATATTCCATTTGCATTCATGAGAGATGTTTTGGATGGATAGGTTTATGTTCAACTACGATTCTGGCTTAATCTGTAAATCACATAATATATTATGATTAGATTGAAGATTGAAGAAGTATCAGATTTATCAGAAAGTATTGGTATGTTTTTATCATTTGCAATTGTTTTGATGTTTGAAGTGATCTGATTGACAGTATGTTTCAAGATTGAAGGTGATGAAACGTTATTGTGATTACAACACTCAGATAGACCGAAAGTACACTTTCGACATTTATTATTTCACAGAATAAAGACGCCTAACGTTTCAACTTGAACGCAATAGCCAATATCAACTATTGATACAACGACTAGTGATGTCACTTTGCATGTGTTTGTTAGCATTTTAGTTGCGATCAAGTTTTATTGATTGCAATCTGAAAAAATGTTGGCAGTAAAATTACCTCAAGCATCAAAAACAATCACAAATGATAGAAAACTATCAATAATTTCAGATAGCATATACAAAAACATCTATAAGCTCATCTGTAATAATTATATAACGTTGTTGCCAAGTCTCTTCCGATCTCCTATTGTATATGACAGGCCAGTATTCAGGCATATATTGAGGAAGTATTAATTTCAAATCACGATACCGGATTTATAAAGAGGTATGCAAGATTATGATTAGATTAAAGGATTATCAGGCTGAGCTAATCCAATCATTAAATAAGTGAAGTTTACACTGGCTAGCAATTTGATCTTCAGAAATGCTTTCAGTTCTTTGATAAGACTTGAACGTACTCAATGCTATCATTCAATTTACTTGAGCCACATGCAAAAAACGATGCCAAATTATGCCTCGACTGTTTCAGCTGATGTAATGTAAACCATACTATCAGAAATGTTAGAAGTTGAGAATGGAAGGTGTATGTAATAGTTATCAAACAGATTACAAAGTTTAATGAAATTGGTAAAAAACAATTAGCTGTTCAATTGAACAGAATACTTCATCTTGTTCTGAACAATGTCTTCACAAAAGCTACATGTAGCAACTGGTGAGAATAATAGTGATTTCTTGATGATCGTGAATGATCAACAAATTAATATGCTTATTTTTGTTGAAAGTTTGTAATGCAAAACTTTTTTGAATCAAAATGGCTAACCGTTTTTATGATTATAGCTTAATTAATAAATTGAAACTTTTAGAATATTATTGTAAATGCATTTATAAACAAAGTGTGTAAAGGAACTTTTAGTTAATAGTAAAAAGTACAAACTCAAAGCAAGCTTTTTTTGTAAAACCTTCAGCTTACTATTGCATTTATCAACTATCTGTTAAACCACTTCTGTGTAGCTACTGTACCTTGTGTGACCCTTTACAAATGATTTGCTATTTATACCTACAGCGAAGCCACCGCAGTTGAGGCCGTTGTCATTGTAGTTGATGGGGTTGGAAAAGCCTTCTCTCCAGAGGGTGTTTCTTGCGGGTGGTTCAGAGAGGAGCCCATGTCCCTGTAAAAAAATTAATTATAAGCTTTTATCTGAACAATGTTTACATTTCACCTTGGTATTAGTTCAACACTTTTTCTAAATCCTTCTATTGAGAAAATAAAATAAAATTATATATGTTAAAACAGTTACACAAGAACCATTATAGTTGAAGCTAATTTAAGTTAAATTTAGCTTTTTGACATTTAGTCATTAATCAAAAAATTAAATTCACTACAAATTCCTGAACTGTTTATAAAACATAAATTAATTGCAATGGAATAGACTATAGAACAAAACTCCAATTCTTTGCATGATCACGAGACTATAACTAAGCCATCCCTTCCTAATAAAATTGCAGTCAATGAACTGAGTCTTTATTGGTTCTATAACTACTCCTAACAGTAATCTAGCACCAAATATTGTTTCTTTCTAATAAACTATGATAGAAAGGAATAGGATATTGAACCTTTACACATACCATAACCTGAGTGGCGCACCCCAAAATCAGCAAAGCAAGAAAATCTTTAGACACGTGCATTTTCTGTTTGTAGTATTGCTTGCCACCTGCAACAGAAAATTCATATTAGAACAACTGTGTACATGGTCATATTGTAACTATTGTAACTATTGTAACGTTTTACTTGCACCAGATACTCATTTATTTGCTACAGTTGGTTGAAAATAAATATACAAAAGTAACGTTTTTTGATCATTCAAAATTATCAACTTTTTATACAGGTAGATGATTTTATTTATACTGTACGTAGTTACCGTTGATCAAAATACGGTAAAATAAGTTTTAAGTTTTGTTCTTGATTCTTGTTTTTAATTCTTACAGTTTTTATATTGCCTTAAAATAATTGATTGTGTTGTTAAAATTTATAAAATACGAATTGCTGTTGTTTTATATTATATGTAAATGAAAATAATTCTATTTACATTTTATAGTTGCTATATTGTTATAATAACAAAAATAAATAATAATTCATAGGAATTAGAGCCAAAAGTTGCTATTCTCGTATTTTGTCGATTAGATTTCAAGTTGACATAGCTCAAACTTAGGAAAGTTAACAGCTGTTATCAGTTTAATGATAGGCTTTTTGTTTTAGAAAAATCAGTTATTGATTTAAATTGTATGAAACTTATAGCTAAAACTAATAAAAACTCCATTTTAAAAATTTTGAAATAAGCCAGCTGTTTTTTTGGAAATTTATTTTATTTTTCAAAGTTTTGTTACATAAGTGTCGTTTACCATTTTGCTTTTCTACAAACTGCTTTTAGGTCTAAAGATAAGATTCAACGCAAAAATTCAATTTGAATTTATTGATAGCATTTACTGCTGTTCTAGCAGCATACCAATTTATCTGAAATAAATTTTTAGTAACCCAACAATCAGCTACTTACCTGCAAGGAGAGATAAGAACCCCCCTGATATAACTGAGATAGACTGAGATTCGAAATGAATCGCTCTACAGCCTCCACTAGTTCATCAGTGAAGTTTTCACCTTTGTCAGCTTCTTATATAGTGGTATAGCCTAAAATCTTACTATAGATTGTGCTAAACACAAAGGAGGGACAATTTGAGCCCCTTCATTTAAGCTTCTCTAATGCGCTAACCATGCTACAATAAATCTAGCCAGGCAGATGGTCTGATTTAGCAGATTAGCATTTGCTTATGGTATAGCCTGAGACTTCGTAGCCTGAATTCCTTGAATATACTGTAAGGAGTAGTACAATGGGAACAATTTTTTAATTATTTAAACAGATTAACTAAACTTCTAGAATGGGAGATTTTGTAAGATATACATAGTTACAAACCGAGGTACTTAGGAGTACAGCTGTAATTTCCCTACCACCACAAAGTGGGTTAGTTATCCCTATCACTATGACATCATACCTTATTGGCATTTCAGCTATTCATGAAGAGCATGCATCAACATTAAAACAAGTCTAAAGTTTAATAGAACTCAGTAGGTTTGTATTATTTTAGGCCAAGTGGCGTAGAGAAGTCTGAACAGAGTGGTGAGAGTCGAGTTACAAATATTTTACCTACACTGCGCGCGTGCACACGGGCATACATGCATGCGCATGGCGTGCATGTATGTTTGTGTGTCAGGTTGTGTGAGCTCTAATTTTTACAGTTTTTGCTCGTTTCATTCAAACCTTCTGTGTATTTTCTCTGTCCTTACCTTTTTTTAGGTTGCTAAGATATATGGTTTCAAGCTGTATCTGGTATTTGAAAACCTGTTTCTTGGAGACTCTGCTGCCGGCTACGTAATTAAAAATGATAACAATATTTTGCATAGTCGAACCTACTGTTGTTATAGACTAAAAATCAATTATTTTTTGCAGACCAACACTGTATTAAAGTAAAATAACCTATTTCAGCTTAGTGTGCGACATAGACAGTGCAAATGAACACACCCATGATTAGAAACAATGTTTTATCCTTTAAAATTTAGAACAAGGATCATTTGTTTACTCGTGTGAACTGAATACTTTTTGGATTGGACCTAAGAATAATGTTTTACTGACAGACCTGGGCTGTCACAGTGTGTGAGCCATCTCCAGTAAACGGTTACTTGAGACAAAGGTTTGATCTAAATTCATTGCATCTTAAAACAGTACAACAGCTTAACAACAAGGTAATATTTGATATGATAAGATATGTGTCTGTCTGTCTTTCCAAAGACACGGTTTGAGGTTGTGAAAAAGGAATTCATCATGCAGGATTCGAACTTGAGGCATTCAGTTTTTAAACCTAGCTCAGTAACATTTGCATCAGTCATTCACCTTACACAATGCTGAATAATTGTGCACATACTTATTCTCTTTGTTTTATCCGCTCCCCTGACGATCTCCCTATGCCATAGAGACTACTAGAGTGATAGTAACAAATAGAAACAAAACACAAGCAATTCTTGTTTTAATATTCTTGCGAAACTTTGCTTTCTAATGCTGTTATAATACCTGAGTTTTCTTGGCAATGACTTCACCATTGTTCACTGTCTTTTTGAAATTGATACCAAAATATTTCTTGAGAACAAAAGAACTTTGATATAGAAAGAAGAAAACAACGATGACTCATCATACTGGTATGTTTCTTACTCATAACAACATCTACCTACTAAACTTTCTGTTATCTGTGACAAAGCAAGCATGGATCATGACGCGCATGCCATCCACGCTCACCGACCTCTAGTCTACCACACTAAAGTTTTCGGTTATGAGTCGGCATAAATTATAAAATAGAATCGATGGTGCATAGATGCCAAATTATCTTGTGCTTTTGCTCAGCAATTAGCTTTTGGCGAAGAGAGTGATAAGATGGCATTAGCTCACCAAATGTTCAATGAATCGTTAAATGAGAAAGGAAATCCTCAATATGCGTCCATGGTGCCCATATCCTGCAAAGGCTTAGTGATAAGCCAATTCTATTAGTCTTTTAGATACTTGTTGTCATTACAGTAGACAGGATGTAGAGTTTAAACCAACATCTACGTAGAACCATGTAATAAGTACCAGTTGCACTACATCTACAAAAAATCTGCCGTAAAGACTGGTTACATTAACTCATGACAGAAGCAAAAGTACCACACATTTTTGAATATCAAGAACCTCTCAGGTTTTTGGGCAAAGCCAACGCATCATACGTTTTTTGCTGGCATTTCAAAAGGTGTTTTTAGCTTAATGATTTTCAGTACCAGCTCTGGTTTTGGCAAAAGTGCTTGCGAGGCATCTTTCAACATAGCAATAGAGAGAATAAGCTCACATGTTTGGGTGGGAAATATTCTATTGGGTAGATCAAAATGCAAAAAACGCAAATATTTACACATTTTCTATTGTATGTGTTTCTCTTTGATAATTAGCTAGTTTAGGTATTTAGTTTTTTTTATAAAAGTCTTGATGTCTTCAATAAGTCCAGCAGCTTGTTCAAATATACTTGAACTACTGAAACAATAAACGTTAGGAAGGGCAAAATGTCAATATGAAAAGCAATTATGGAACTAATACCCATTTTTGGTTAAAGTACATGTAAGTGTAAGTCATGGGAAGTGTCAATATGTAGGGCAGTTAGCGTCCAGGTCATATGAGGGCAACCTCAGCAATGTTAGCTCAGCAACACACAGTATGTAGGCATTAGTTAATCATAACCAGTAGGTAGTAGAGTAAGGTATCTCGACAGTATGACCATAGTTGTTTGTAATATACATGTAACATAACACAATTCCAAATTCACTGGCAGTATTATCACGCTAAATAACAAGTGGTCAGAGGTGCATAGGTTACAAAAATCTTTAAAATTTTTTACATCGGTCGTTAGAAAATTTCAACAGCAGCAAATGTAAGCTGAAGCTGGCAAGGCAAGCTGCAACATTCAATTTAATTATGATTTTGGGGCAGCGACGAAAAATACTTGTTCAGCTAAATTTTGTACCATTTAAATTAATTAGAAAACTCATGCATTTGCAAACTACATTAATTTGGATGCCTTAGAGAAGGTTAAAAGTTTATTATTTTTAACCTTCTATTAAGCTATTAGGCTATTAAGCTTTTGGCAGCTTTTGAAAGCATTGAATAATGCAGTTGGCATACTATCAACCCTATCACAAGTAGTTTGAAATAGTTGGGACATTTTAGTGAGACAGAGGTTTGAAACATACACTGATGTTAGAAGTCATCGGTGAAGTCAATCTCAAATGACAAGTACATCACCCTGACTTCCTGACTTGGCTTATTTTGTGTTTTGTAAAAGAAGCAAAATGCACTTTTGGCAGCCTTTGAGTACAAACTGACAACAAAAGTTTTCAAGTTTGTAAACAAATTTACTCATTCAAGAAATGGAAATAAAATTGCTAATATTTATAGACAGGTGGCTGATTGGCTGTAATACACAATGTTTCTTTGGCCAGTCTTGTGCTCACAGCAATCTTTAGTGTTGGTAGTTCTTTATTAATAACAGCTGATCGCTCGCGTTTAAAAAACGTAAAACTAAAAACATGATAAGTATTGGCGTGATGTAAACACATCACATAATGGTACAAAAGTTCACTTTATTACACGCTCAATTGTATATATATATCAAGTATAATTTTATAGCTAAAGAAACATGTTTATATTAAAATACTTTTTATTATTAAATGTGGTTTTTGCTTAAAAATCACTTTCAGTTGCAAGAGTTTGCTGCAACCTTTACTTGTATGAGAATATGGCTAATAGGAACGATAAGAAATATAATTCAGATGGCATTAATTTCTGCAAAACCAAAGACTAGTAACATTTAATCTTTCTTCATAGCCTGAGATGTGTTAAATTTTGAGAATGTCTACTTTAATAGTCTGGTTCCTAATTATTGTATTAGACTGATTCTTCATTATGAAGCTCCGGTTTGTTTTGTGAACTAACAAAACATTATGAGATATATTATTGTCAATAATTCTGAGAATTTATAAATCATATAATAACATAAAGTTAGTCAGTTTAACTTGAAGAAATAGTCTAGTTAAGTTTATTTTAGTCAATAAAACAAACAATCCTTTTACACTTGGATGAAGTTTTGAATTCTGAAAGCTTAAAATCTATTTACAAACTTTCAGCTAGGTGCAAAAAAATTGTGTTAAACTCCACAATATTTAAATATTGTCCCAATGCAGTTAGAAAACTTTAATACAATGTACTAATTCATTTCATAAAATTTTGAATTTTAAAGACCTCTGACATAATCTAAACTATAAGCTCTGAATTAATTTAACATCTTCCAATTGGTATTAAAAGTAAATTTGGCCTGCTCAACGCTATACAGTTTGTTTTAGGTCATGCTATAAAAATCATAAAACAAAAAGGTTGTTTTAATCAAAAAACCATTAATTTGGCAATAGTAGAAAATATAAATAAAACTACTAGATTGTTCAACTCAAATCATCAAGCTAAAATGATGTTACCTTTGGTTACAAGACACTTAAAAAGATAGTATGGTTGTTTGCTTACTTTAAGCTTGTTGGCCTGCTTACAGAAACCTTAGACCAGGTAATTAGGTACCACACTAACCTAGGAATCACTTACCTGATTCACCTAAACTGTAACTAATTGATATAAGTCTTTACTCTAATCTATCCATAAGCTTATCTTTTTCAAGAATCCTTCCTTAATCATCACAGAGAACCCTGTTGTACCAGCAGCATGGTTGCCCTTGCAGTAACAAAGTGTTACCAACGTGTGGTACGGCTCGTGCTACTACATTAAAGTAGGTGTAACTATTTGTTCTGGCTAGAAACCAAGTTTTGAAGATCTCTATCTGGTGATTTCAACTCAAATAGTAATAATACAGTTCCTGAAGATGGCTTGTCTATAAACATTTGCACAGTTTACTTGTTAACTATCTAGCAGCAGTGGTTAATTATGAAACTGATAGACATATATAAACTTTATTTATTTCGATCGAATTAGAACATAAGACAAAAGAACAAAAGAGATCAATAATAGCAAACTCAAGTTAAAACAATAAAATCAAAATCTTTTGTGGTGATTTTATCTCAAAAATCTTTGATATGGTTTCTGAAGTTGGCTCATTTAACTGCATTTGCACAGTTAGCATTCTCACTCTCTAGCAGCAGTGATTACCTGTAAAACTGAATGGACAGACAGAAAGATATAACATTAATTTACATTGGTCAATTCTGTTCAAAGCAAAATTTGACTTTGGGACAATAAAAAACAAAGAATAAAATAAATAAAAATTATGCATATTGTATGGAAAATAGTATTACAAAAAGATAAAACACCAGCTTAGTGAATACAAAGTATGGCATTCACAGTAAAATCTCAAAACTATTGCTGATCTGAACGCGCTACCTCAACTTTGCAAGTGATGAAAACCAGCATGCGTTGTTGTAAGTGGAATATTGCTACTATGGACGTACAGAAGTACTAAAACTATTACAGTATAAACACAATTGTTAAGCATTTAAGAGAGCGATATCAATCTGGTAAGCAAGAACATAATTTTCTCACCAAAATTTACTGTATCTCTTGTACAGAAGTTTGGACATACAGCTCACTAATTGCTTAGCCTGCTGATCCATCAATCTACAGACCTTTGCGGCCCACTACTTTCCAGCTAGATAAAAATTGATATTGAAACACTTTTGTTATATGATTAAAAATCAAACAGCTTTGTAGAAATCAACACACTTTAAAAGTTTAAAAATTATTGCTGATTTGATAGAGATGCAGGCAAGTTGAAATGATCAACAACTGGGTGATTGGTTACCCACAAAAATAGGTTATTTTGCCTGGCTGACAAATTGATTCCAGTGTGCATGTACATGTAGAAACAATTTCTTGCCTTGCCGCAAGCACCGGCTTCATGCAAAAACTCTAAACACATCTTGTTTGAAATTTTATGCTTTCAAAGACTGCTCCCTTATTATATTCATGAAATAAACTTGTCAATAACTTCTCAACAACGTATGGCTCTGGGCTGTAGCTTTGTATACCAGTTTCTTGCCATTAAAACTGTACTACAACATTGAACCGGTGTAGAACGTTTGGTTAGCTGTCAGGTTACTGAATTGAAAATGTAAAATTGACATTTTAAACCCATATTTTGTAGGTATCTCAAGACTATGTTGTAGGATAGCTTCGGCAAAACATTTTTTAAGAGTTGAGGTTATTTTATACAATGACTTGAGAACTTTTTGTTCAAACTTAATCTATTATTTATAAAGCAATATAGTATTTGTATAACTGTATCATAATAAAGATGATGACTACGGCGATTGTGAGAACAGTAATGATGGTGATTTTAATGACACCTACAATGCGGAAAACCCTGATGACGATGGCGATGCTGAAGTTGATGACAACAATGAAGATGATGACAATGATGACATAGACAATTTTCTTGTTTTAGATGCCGAACCATCTTAATAGTAGTTCAATGGTTGCCATAGCAAATAAGAAACAAAAATAAAATGAGCAAGTTAAATTTATTTATAGCACTAAAATTAACACAAACAAAAGGTTTTAAAGGGAAACCAAGAAAATTCATGATCAGTTATACAATTTATTTTGCTTTTGATGATCTAGTATGCCTTTATTTAACTCATTTTAAAGTGGCTATTTGTAACAAGTCAATATTTTGGCTTGCATACCAATATATTTAACAGTTGTAAAATCTTTAGCTCACTTTAAAATTCTGAACACAAATACTTTAGCCCAGATATTATTAAGAATGTCTCTTGCATAAGAAAGACACATCGGAACCTATCTTACGAAAAGTTTGTTATAGAAATTATGGAAACTTACTGGTCAAAAGAAATTATGTTCTCTACTAACCCTGCAGTTTTTACTCAACATGCAGTGTTCGAATGATTAAAAACGACCATTTTCTTTTATGCTTTCACTTCAAAATAAATTTTGTAGCTGTCAAAGCAAATTAGTTCAGGGCACATAATAAAATAAAGTAGGTGATTCAGTTTAGCTGATCTTTTGACCTCCATTTTATAATCCAATAATCAAAGATAAGCCAGGGAGATTAATTATTGAACTGGGGGCCATTAAAGAGAATTAATACTACATTACTGGTTTCCTGCATAGCATTGACTCAAAAGCTGGTGCATGCTGTATTTCAGTGCAAGATCAATTCAAAACAACATGGTGAACAAAGATCCATGAAAAAACTTGGAAATATTACTTTTTTGTTGCGTCACTTGATTTGCATTTGACCTACAGGAACTAATTAAACTAACGTTTTTAACGTTATAGTGAGATAAACTAATAGAATATAAAGCTTGGTTCTCAGCTTCTTCTAGTACAACAATTGATTCAAAAGATTAAACTGTTTATCAAAGTATCTATACATATTGGATCGGATGAATGTGTAATATGAATAATTGAACAACTCTTCACCAGTTTTCTTTTGTTGCGGCAGCCCTTGTCAGTGCTCAAATATTAAATGGATACTTCTAGTGAAAGCCTGCCACTCTCAATCTAACCAATATGGCTAGCAAAATGAAATATTATAGCAACTTTGTTTCGGTTAGAAGATAGAATAAGGGATTAGAGCCCTGAGGTAATGGCCGCTCACATACTTGAAACCTGACAGGAAAAGAACTTTAAGGTTAAATGCCTTTTTTTCAATCATCAGTGGCCTGTCTAGAATTTGACTCTGAGTGTCTTGTGTGTTGTTAGCTGCACAAATGTCTAGAACATGTTTCAGAGCTATCGATTATGCCCTGAACTACATGTAGTTTTCCTTAACTAAAGCACAAATGTTTAGTTAAATCCTGTTTAGCTAATGAATTTTTTTACCAAGAAATTTTCAACAAAGTGTTGTAAAAAATGTGTCTCTTAAATTAAAGTTTTTTATTATTAATTTACTAATTTTGGGCTCCAATGTCCATAAATGTACTCATTGTTTCAACAGATCAAAATATTCAATATTCTAGCAAGCAGGGTTTTGCGTATGGCTCACTCAGAAGTTTTCAGTTTTGCTATAGGTTCAATGTAAAACCGCGCTGCAAAATGTTGAGGTAAAATAAAAATATGCAAAATAAACAAGGTTCTTAGTTCACTCAAATGGTTCACCTTTTACCTTTCAAGTAGCCACACAGTCTGGAATAAGAAATATATAGTTCCCTAAATTCTATAACAGAGGCAGTAAAAGTAACTTTCCGTCAGTAAGGTTTGAATTCGGATTAATATAGAAATGCAGCACTGTGAATATGCCAAAACTACGGTCTAATGTGTAAGGAAGAAGAGACAATCTACACATGATAAATCATTAAACCTCAAACAGCAAGTAGCTTGAATTATTGCGTATCATAAACTTTGTAGAGGCTTTCCACAGAGTTTGCGTCTGGCGAACAGCTTGATGGCCGGCTTTAATAGACTTTGCACAAAACATTTTTAATTAGAGATTTGTTAATTAATTATTCTATTGCGCCTGTACTCTAACAAAAGGAAACCATAATTTGCTTGTGTTGAGTCAATAGAAAACATTCTTCAGTCCACACTGAGCTAAGTTTCGCTTTGCATAAACTTAATTTTTTGTTTCTCATATTCTTATTTGCGGTAAGCAGTCATGTCATACAAATCACGGTTACGGAGGATTTAAAAATTGTAGATCAATGAACTTTTGATATTTATCTATTGAGCAATAGTCCCAATACTATAGTATAATATACTACTAATAGCAATAGCTCATTTGACTCAAGCCATGCTCAACTTGTTGTTTACAGTAGTTGTGGAAAGAACTAAAAAAGTGTCTGAGCTCTCTCTGCAACATACCTTATTGGTATTTTTATAACATTGGCTGATGTGAAATCTTACGCTGATTGATTTGATATCAAAATATTTTTTATTGACCTGGTCACTTGAAAGTTATGTCAATGTACATGTGCCGTAGACAACTATTATGTTTTACCAAACATGTAACTAGACCCCACTAAAAAATTAATTTATCAGCAAAAAAATTGTTCGATGAAATCAGTGCAATCTTCTTTCAATCACCTCTCTATCTAGATATCTGCTTAGTAGCGTCGCCACAATTTGGTTTTAAATTAAATGAAAGCATTTTAATAGAGATTACAGCTATTACTAGTAGCGAGCAATAGGATATTAAAAAATGAAGTCTTTCACAAACCTTATGATCTAAAGGTGATGTAATCTAACTAATAGATGTCTGTAGTGGCCAGAGAATGTGAGAAGCCATAACAGATTAGCTGACTTAATCTCACTGCTAATCCATTTAAATCATAACCTCATTTGCAGTTACTCGAAGGCATAATCCGGATGAAGATTGTTTATAAATCTTAAGAAATGCGATCAGATATGAACTGACAGAATTTAATCTTGATCATTTAGAAAGCTGTTGTGTTTTTCACAACGCAGCTAGACCACACATCGCTGATGAGAAACATCCTGATATGTTTTTGAGGATGAATAAATTGTCTACTTTGAGCGTGACGTCAGCTACTAGAGATTAAATTCTATTGGCTAAGAGATTTTTATAACACTTATAAAGATTAACTTACACAACATTTCATTAGATTTTATCAGTATACACTACGTTTATTATTTAGCGGATTATTGTCATTTGCAATTGTTTTTGATGTTTAAGATTATCTGACTGCCCAAATGTTTCAAGATTAAATTCAATGAAGTTTGATCGTGGTTAAAGCGTTACAAAAAAACTATGTGCCGAAATAATGTCACTAGTTGCTCGGCTGCCTCTCTCGTTATTCATATTGTTCATTGCGTTGAGACTTCAGCGTTCTGGGTCTCTAGTCTGTTGGCTTCTTTGCAACTATAAACACCAAACCCCTCTTCTTAGAATCTGAACATTTTAACCGTGATCAAGTTTTTTTTGTTTTTAATATTCAGACATTCTCTTACAGTATACAAGACTTTCAAGTGTACTAGAGGTGTACTGACTCATATTTGCCCAATATATAATCACATCAACCATAAATGCTGTTAAACTTGGGACATAGTTTTCAGCAAAAGGCATTTTTGTATATTAATCTATAAAGCTAGTTCAACAGGAAAACTTTCATTTAAAAAACAAAGTATGATTTGTTAATATAGATTAAATCATAATTTGAGTAAAAATACCAATGAGATTAAAAATTAAGATATATGAAGTAGGAGCAAAGGTCCCTGTAGTTTATTTCTGTGTTAAACTATATTTAACCTGGTTGACAGTTACAAAAAGGCAAGACGGTTATAAGCTCCGAATAGAAGATGATTGCAAGAGAAGGCAACTCCATAGGTTTATATAAGTGAAAATTGATTGCGTATGTATAACAACGTATGAATTAATAATTAACAGTCTCCAATGCTATAACAATGAAGTAAATAATTTCAATAAACTTTTAAAATGGTACAGTTTAGGTTCTACACCTCAATTGCAACAAACAATTAATTCAAATTTCTTTGTTATAGTCTATTCCTGTTTAGGAAATGTAAAATTTTTTCCTGGCAAGCAAGCACTTGTTTTAGTTAATAAAATTTTACTGTTATGAAGATCAACATTTTGAAGAGTTTCACAGGATGCTAGTTTTAAGATTGATTGTTTTGAAAAACTAAAAAGCTTTACTCTTTTAAAAGATTAAAGCTTTTTAATAGGGTCATTAACCTTCATTAGCCTGATAACCTTCATTAACCATTATACCAGGCCCGTATTCCCTGGGGCAGCTGGCTGAGCCGTTCCAACTTTTTAGGAACTTTCCGCGGCTAAGTACAGTCAAACTCGGATAACTCGCCCTCGGATAAAATGTAACATTTCATTTCAAAGACAAGGTTAACTCGAATGGATTTGTTTGGTCCGTTCCCACGCAATGATAAATTGCTTCAGATAACTCGACCTCAATATCATTTATTCAAAAAGTTATTTGCCCAGCGGCTATGGAGACGGTTTTTATCACTGTAGAATATCACTTTATTCGAGAGCATAGAGACAAACATCAATTTTTAGTAGTTCTTAGGCGTCATTATTATCATCATCAGTGGCAAAATATTCTTGTTAACGACCTTTAAAATGTTTGCAAAATATCAAGTTTTACCAAACATCCACTTGGCTATGTCCCATCGAAAGCGTGGAAACCTCCGTATGAACTTAAAATAAAATCGGCAAAATTGATCTTTGTTAAAATTCTCAAAAGAGAAAGATGTCTTTTTTCTGAGCGTTTTAACTGCATACAAGTTTTGCCTATTTTAATTTAAAAACGTCTCGTCAGTCACATCACCTAAAACAAAACAAATGTCAAAAAATAGAAAAATTTTGATACTTTCTGATAAAATTTTTTAAAACTTCACACGGGAGGCCCGGCTGAGGCCCTACATAAGAAGAACCTATTGGGGGTTTACATCGCCCCCCCCCAGGTGTTCATAACTAGTCGCTTAACATTAGCCGCCCCAACTTGCAACCAGTGAATACAGGCCTGCATTATACAGGTTACCACATTTTAAACCATGCTAGTTAACCATCTTTTCATAATTTAGAAAAAGTTTTGCCACTAAAGGCTTAAAGTTGTCCTCAAAATAGGCAGCTAATTCTGTGACAATCTTAAAGAAATAGCTAGCAAACTGCAACTTAATACTTATAAGACAGCTAAAAGAAACTGATATACATGTAGAAACTTACTGGTGACCATGGCAATTCTAAGGGCGCACAGGCTTTTGTCAAATAACCAATATAAACAGATGACATATTTCCCTGCTTTTCAATATTCTGTTATCAGTACGAGTGCTTTAGTAGTCTAATGTTGTGAAAGCTCACCAGGAGTAACAACCATATGTAGACTATTTAGAGTTACCAGTGAGCAATTGAGTGGCGCAGTTGGGTTGGTCTATCATGATGAAAGTCACGAGTTTGAACCTTGGCAATGTAATCTATGTTTTCAACACTCAAAATTAGCTGCTTAAGGACAAACACAGCTCATATTATAAAAAAGATGAATCCATCTTATAGTTAAAATATGATTAGTTCTTCAGTATGATTATGAAACCTATTTTAGTATTCTATTAGGAGTTGTGTAAAATTGGAAAAAAGGGATTACAATAAGCATGCTTTTAGTTATGTAGCCAACAGGATATCACAAATCCTGGTTAGACACGCTCACTGAGCAGAACCTAACATGCATCATACTATTCTTGATATAATAGAAGAATTAGGTTCACCACACACAAGTTATTTTTGAAAAAATTGCCAGCACTACAGATGAGTCAAAAAGTAGTAGTAGCAGTAGTAGTAGTAGTAGCAGTAATAGTAACAGTGGCAGTAGTAGTAATATTAGTAGTAACAGTAGTAGTATTAGATTAGTAGTAGTAGTAGTGGTAATAGTGGCTATAGTAGTAATAGTAGTAGTAGCAGTAGTAGTAGTAGTAGTAGTAGTAGTAGTAGTAGTAGTAGTAGTAGTAGTAGTAGTAGTAGTAGTAGTAGTAGTAGTGATAGTAGTAGTAATGGTAGTAGTGGTAGTGGTAGTGGTAGTATTAGTAGTAGTAGTAGTAGTAGTGGTAGTAGTAGTAGTAGTAGTAGTGGTGGTGGTGGTAGTAGTAGTAGTGTTAGTAGCAGTACTAGTGACCGACATCAATGTAAATAGGAGTTACTTTTTAGAGTTAACCTTAATTCACAAGGGGCACCTTTGAAACAAAGTATTTTAAGTAATCTTGAATCAAATGCTTAGGGGGGATAAGGAGAATTTTTAGATAGCAGATTTCATAGAAGTCATAATGCGACTCATCTGCCACTCAGGGAAACTTAATACCCATAGATAGTGCAATGATTGGTGTGCTATATGAAATTGATTTTTAGCATTTACTACTTTTCCATGACTTTGAAAAAAGTTTAACCACAGGCGTTAGTTTTATGTTTGTAGTTGTCTGCCAGATCTGAGGACAAACAAATGTAACTAAACCTGTTAATACTTGATAAACACTAACTCACATCAATGCTTGTAAGTTTTTAAATGAATTATAGTGGTTGAGTTGTAATAAATACTTTATCAAACACTCACCATTATACACCTTTTATTGAATCATGTTTATTACATTGATAATCTTAGCGCACATCGCCATATTGCACATTGCCCTGATGTCTGTTCTCTCATCTTAAACACAGGGTGCAAATACATGTAGCATCTAATACAGAGCTTTTGCCAGCAGGTGTACACACTGCTTACTGCTTTAAATAATAACTCTTGCCATATTTAAAATATTTTAATGGAAAGTATAAATATTTTCTTATCATTTGAGGTTTTTGTTGTTTAAGGTGATCTGGCTACCAATATGCTTTAAAATTAAAGTTGAAAAAACTTGATAGCAGTTAATATGCTCAGAAGAAAAAGGCGTTTCTAGACGTTCTCAAAAATGATGTCAATAGTCAGGATATTGTTTATAAATAGTAAGTTTATGGTTTCATCAACTTTGGGTACTCATGTGTTTGCAAAGTATTTAAAAAAAAAACAGAACAGCTGCCAACCAACAAATCTTTACATCATTTGAAACATTTATAGCAATGTATCTATAGCAATGTAAACCATAACAAAACTATTTGGTTTTGTCATTAGCCCGTAACAAACTTAATAACGTTGCTAGCAAGAGTTTAGCGCTGTACTCACTTTAATTTTACTCCTAGTTTTTCAATAGAATTGAACAATCCTGAATGCATTTAATGTAAATATTATTTAAACTAATTTCAATGACGGAGATGCCACACCCTGACTTGAATGTTGATAATATAAATATGAGACTGACTATTTCTATTCAAAGATTTGAACCCTCCCCGCTGTCGCTGCTTGCCAGTGCTCACCAATCTACATGGCTTTGTTTACTCATTGACTCATTACTTGCGCAAACCTTTGCAGGTGGAAAACTAATAGCCGGTGATTAATCTCAATCAGAGTTGAGTTGATAAACACAATAACTTACCTCTGTTATCTTTAGATAAAAGATGGTTTGTTGTCATAAAGTGTGTAATATTTGCTTTAGTATTTAAGTGTCTAGCAGGTTCTAATAATTATTAACTTATCACATTGCTGTATCATATAATCTATATGTTATTGTAGACACTCGTTATTCTTGCATCAGCAAAGAGCAAGTCAACATTCATAACTCTACCATGTGGATATCATTTGCAGTGGTAAGGTTTAAATACAATGTGCTGAATTTAGTATTTGCACTGACTTAGGCAACTACACCCTGACAGTCTATAATGCCGTGAGGGATCATCAGGTGTAACAGCTAATATACCAACATTAGCATAGCAGTTAATAGCTGGTGATGTTGCAGTTTGTATTGTGTAAGTTTACCATGTTGAAGTTGGGTGATCAAATATTGTACAATGCGATCTTTTTGCCAAACATCTAACGATGGGTTCGAACAAACAGACAAATAGAAACGGTTCTTGTTATAGTAGAGATTTGATCATTATTTATAATCTTAATGACACAAACCAAAATTTTTTTTACTGCAGTACAGTAATAAACTTTCAAATTAAGTGAAGTATGAAAGCATAACAGCTTGCTGAACAAGATTGGCGGGCGATAATGGATTGTTCTGATGTTAACAAAAGCTTTGAATCCTTTTCTTTGTCGTTCCAAAATTTAATAAAAATAGCTGGGAAGAAAAAATTAATTTCCACAAATCAGAAAAAGCTCAACTTTTTAAAACCTTGGATGAATCACCATCTACTTAAACAGATAAATAAGCGAAGAAAATTGCACATTAAATGCAAAAAAGAACCTTTCAATACTTCGCTCCACACCTTTTACCACAGTTTCAGAAATTTAGTCACAAATGAAATTAAAACTGCGAAGACTAAATTCTATAAAAAAGAATTTGATAAATGTAAAAATAATCAAAACGAAAAGTGGAAATTCATAAACAGATTGTTAAATAGAGACTCTAAAAATTCAGATAGCCCAACGAGCATAAACAAAGATGGAAAACTCCTAACAGACTCGCAAGATATAGCTGAGACCTTAAATGATCATTTTGTAAATGTTGGTAATAAACTGGCCAATGAGTTGCCACTTTCCGATATTCACTTTTCTAAATTTATGGACAACTGTGTAAATGATATTGATTTTAGCTTCCAGATAATTGACCCCTACCAAACACTGCAAATAATTGATTCTTTCAGTCTTCCTAAAGCAACCGGCTATGATAAAATTTCTCTCCGTGCAATAAAAGAAAATAAACTAGTCCTAATTCCAGTTTTAACACATCTTATAAATCTTGTTATACAACAATCTAATTTCCCAAATTGTTTAAAAATAGCTCGCGTAACTCCATTATTTAAAAAAGGAAATAGAACAGATCCATCTAATTACCGGCCCATTTCCATTCTTCCTGCTTTATCAAAAATTTTAGAAAAATGTTTGTCTTTGCAAATACGTGATTTTTTAGAAACCAATAACATCTTGTCGCCTAAACAATTTGGTTTTAGAAAAGGTAAAAGCACCACTACAGCAATAAACAGTCTAATGGAATTTTTATATACTAATTTAGATCAAAGTAATATAACTCAGGGCGTATTTTTAGATTTTTCAAAGGCATTCGATACGATTAATCACAAAATTTTAATTGACAAACTTTTTTACTACAATTTTAGTGTAAAGTCTTCCTCTCTTATTCAAAGTTATCTCCAAAATAGATTTCAATTTACCAAAACAGATACTGATTGTTCGCAAATGAGGGCAATTACGATTGGTGTTCCACAAGGATCAATTTTAGGACCCCTCTTATTTTTAATTTTTATAAATGACTTAGTAAATGCTGCACCTGCTTTGGATTGTATTTTATTCGCAGATGACACCAATATATTTTCAACAGATAATTCTAAACTCCAAGAGGAATTAAATATTATTAATGAATGGTGCCTATCAAACAGACTCATTTTAAACAACAGTAAAACATTTCAAGTAGTTTTCAAAAATCCGTCTAAAAACACTCAAAATTATAATCTAAGCCTTTCTTTAAACAATTCTCAACTACAAATCAAAGATTCGACTCAATTTTTAGGTATCACGTTAGACAACAACTTGACTTTTAAAAAACACATCCAAAGTCTCATCAAAAAACTTAATTACATATTACTAATATTACGTTTCATTTGCCCCTACCTAGACAAATCAACCATGATCAATTTGTACTACAGTTTTTTCTATTCTCTTTTAATTTATGGAATCGAGTTTTGGGGCCACGGCAACAAAACTGATTTAAACAAACTTTTAATCTTGCAAAAAAAGGCAATCAGAATAATACTCAATTTTAAACCAAATCAAACAGTTTCTAAAAATTTTAAAATTTTAAAAATAATGCCAATTGAAATTTTATTCCAGTATCGCCTGCTAATGTTTTTAACAAATTCTTTCCCCATGGAAGAGTTGCAAGATTTTATGATAGATCATTGTCAAGATACCCGTTTAAAAAGTAAAAATCAATTAAAGTTGAAAAAGTGTTTGTCTTCTAAGGGACAGAGATCGATATTTTTTAGTGCAATGAAATTATATAATAAATTTTTGAGTGATTGTGCGGGCTCTGCTCCGGGTCAGCTGAAGGCGAAGTTGGTAGAGCGCCTGTGGGCGTCCTGGGACTGTCCTTCCTGACTCTGGTGCTCCGGAGTGTGCGTTTATCGCTGATTCTGTTTCTTTTCCTACTGCTTGCTGGGGCTGCCTTGACTCTAGTCTCTGGCTATCTGGCATGTCCTATTGCTACTCTGTGTATTTTTTACTCATACTGTCATGTTATTATTACGCAATAAAAATCAAATCAAATCAAAATCAAAATAACTAAGCCTTTCATTTCAAGAGACTTTTTAATCAGCTAATTCACCTTGTATTAATAAACCCTACATTGTCAGTGTATGTGCGCGCGCGTGTGTGTGCGCACATGTGCATGCATCTAAGTGTGAACGTGTGTGAAGGGGTGTTTGTGTGCCTGCAAGTGTGCATGCAGGTATGTGCGTTTTTGCATGCATATGTGTGTGCATGCGCGTGCGCGTTGCCATGTGTGTGTGGTTTCAAAATCTGTATGGTTCCAGAGAACAGCCTCATAAAACACATTTTTAGGCTATCTAATTGCATATGAATAATACTCTAGAAATTCCTGAGCTTGCTGCTGTATTATATTTAAAGAAAAAAAATAAATTTGTCAAAACATTATTTTTGAACAAACTTACGACTTTGATAATTATTGCCTGAATAGTAAATATTGATGATAAATATGTTTTTTCTTATATTAGGTCTGCTGCCTTCTGGTGAAAAGCCTGGCAGCACCAGCAAATGATTCAGCGGGGCTAAATTTAACCGACACCAGGTAAGAATGGCATTTTGTAAAATTGTTGCGAGTAAAGATGTTCATTTGGTATAGTAATAATTTCAACTAATGCTTGTCAGCAGATAATAACCATTCTAGCAAGCAGCATAAATATAATTGGAATTAGCAATTAAAAGTGCAGACTAATCTTGCAAAGGATTGAGTTATTAAATAATTTTCATAGCTGAGCTGACCACGCTTATTCTGAATGTTCCATAATCCGCATGAAGACGGCAAGATATCGCAACTCTGAGATGTGAAAAATATCATTCCATTGCATGCAAAATAGATTGGTAAACATCAACTTACTACTTAAGCTTGTTATCAACTGCTATCAAAGGGCTAAGCTGTATGATGCTGGTGACTAGCTGTTATCTGGTTGAAAACTAATTTAGAGCAGTATTCTACAACTGTTTTACAGTATTCAAGATACAATATAGTAGAGCAGAAAATATAGTTTTAAATTATGTTATATTGAAAAAACATTGTATAATATTATGTTATATTAAACTTTGCTGTATTATACTATATTGTAATCTAATTTAGTGTACCGAATTATGTTATGCTATATTATAATGTATTACAATATGTTGCATGATATGTTCCAGAACATTATATTGTAGAATATTATACAACAATTTACAACATCATATTCTGCTATTTTACTTTATGTTATGCTATACTGTTTATATCATTTTTCATTATATTTTGTCATATTACTATGTACTTTATTATTGTATTCAGAACCTTATTCCATATTGTAATCATTAAAACTACACTGCGTCACCACCGTCCAGTACACAGTAATTTTGCAGTGTATTATACTTTCTAATGCACAAGTGACCTTTACTGTTGCTACAACTGCACTCCTACTGCAAATTGACTACTGCTGTCTACTGCACATGTATTTCTATGAAGCATTACCTAAAGCCTAGTAAATCAGCAAAAAAATCCGCCACTTCAGCAATACTGCTTCTACTCATTTGTAAATAGTTGTACTGCATGTGCATTGTGTTCAGAAGAGGAGTAAAAGTACATAACACAAATATAGTGCATACTTCATGGCTGTGACATGCTTACTACTGCTAATGCACAGCTAATGCAACTACATAGATGCACAGGCTAAAATTTATTGCATCTGTAATGCATTTTATATCTGTGCATCAGTCAAGCACTTATTAATGTGCAGTTATGATTTTTCTGTAATGGTTACAACCTTGATTAAGGTGTATAGTGTATTAAATATATATTAACATATATAGTGTATTAAATGACAGTGTAATATCAAATTAAATTCATCACAATGCATTATTAGTTTAGGAGAATATTAAGGGGGGTCACACAAGCGTCGAACCAAACTAAATGACGCAAAACGACGTCGCTGTCAGCTGTAAAAAGTTTGGCCGAAGACATTTCTGGCCGAAACGAACTATTTCGGTCCTGCTCCAAATTTTGTGGCCGAACCCTTGCTCTTATTGGCTGGTTAAAATTCTAGCGAGCACACGTCACATTTCTCCGTACGTGCGTGTGAGCAAAGTTAAAAAAGAAATGGGGAGATACTTTTTTTCCGTTAAATAAACAACATGAAGAAATTTATGACAAGGCTCACCCGGACTTGTGATTGTGTTGCATAAATGTAAGATGTTGCACTTAAGTTTTGCATAAATGTAAGAGAATGGTTGTGATTTTCCTTTGCGTAAAATATAAGTAATGTGTCATATTCATCCTGATGAAGTATCGCTGGCTGATTTATTTATGTAAAACCACAGTACTATAATAAAGACTGTTTTTGTTTGTTATGTACTCAGCATAGAAAAACATTCATATGTTAATAAAAAATATAATTATGTTGATGGAAAGGGTTGGCAAAATCTTTGTATCGACTGATTTATTTTGAGCAGCTGAACGATCTTCTGATAAATCTGCTGTGTAATTATAATTTATAATTGTTCCTCAAAGTTTTTTGTTTATAATAGAAATATTTAACTCAAATGCATAAAAACTACCAATGAAACAGTGTGCTGTCTCTATAAGTATGGTATTTAGGAAGCGAAGTGGCTTCGGATGCCGTGTGACATGTGCCATGAACCGAAGGAGCCTCCGAACCAAACCGATCCTACGTCAGTTCGGTGCTCGTGTGACCACGCTTTTAGACAACTTTGTCACAAGCTTGAAGAAAACAGAAAGTGTTGAACACAGTTAATACAAGCATCTATGATTTTACTAACCACTCAGATGGGAAAATAAAGCATCTGTTCTTATAGGTTGGTCTTTGGTGAGGAGTTGACACTGACGACCGCTGGTCGAAACATCTGGCACATTGAGCCAGATTTGTTTGTTGAAACGGGAAGCATCCTTTTTGCTTGGGGCTCTTCTTTGAAAACGTCTGGCGTCAAAGCCACCACTGACAACAACCTTCCTGTGGTAAAAGACGTCATAGGGTCGATTGACAGAGATGGATATCTTGAAGGGACTGCCACTGGTGCTCTTTTTAACACAATCAGTAACTTTATTCAAGTTAGTAGTGACCTTGTTGTAGTAGTCGACCGGTTCAATGGGTGTCTGAGACGTGTGAACCGAAACACTTTCACTTCTACTTATTTTACTGGCCGATGCAATATTTGTGGTTTTGCGGATGGAGCGCCTGGTACAGCACAGTTTTATAATCCAAGCGATATTCTAATGGACAAACGTTCAAATAATGATTTTCTGGTGATTGATGATATGAACTGCGCTCTGAGGTCCGTCGACATGACTAATGGTTATGTATCAACGATTATTCGAGACCAAGATAAATTTAATCGACCTCGATTTGCGGCTTTTGATATGGATGACAATAATCTGCTTTATGCCACAGTTCGTCATCAAGTCATAAAAGTCTCTCTGTCCGATAAGAAAATTACACTCATCGCCGGAACGCGAATCCCTCATGGATTTTTTGATGGTTCATTTTCAGACACTCTTTTTAACTACTTTCCTGCTGAACTCGTTCAAGTTGATAGAAACCATTTGGCTGTTGCTGACTTCTATAATCATGATATTAGAATCATCGACTTGGTTGATAAACAAGTTACGTCTCTCTGTCCAACATCGAATGGAAATTATTCTGTGCCCGGAGAAGCGAAATGCTCTCTCAAGTTCCCCCACAGCATTCTTCTTCACAACGATACGCTTTTTATTGGTGACAGCTCTAATATCCACATGATTCCAGGTATGTTCATAGAAGCTGGGAGATTTATGAAATCTTTTAAACGTATTACATAATCTAGCTAACAAAGTCATCAATGAACATATATAAAAATCTAACTAACTTAACAAAATAATAGCTTTTTTCATGCATGATTCGTGCTCAAACTAATTTGTAGTTAGTTTTTTGGTCTGTTTCTATGCATTTTTCTATTGGTAGCATAATATGTAGCCTAGATTACTAACAGAAAAGCGTTCAACCAGAAAAGTCATACACATTGTGCGACTCGTACAGAAACCAATTTTACCTACATGAATATTTTTATGGAAGCGATGCGTATTACACTATTCCACAACTTTATGTAGTCCACTGCCATAGACTTCAACGATAAAATTTTTAAAGTAATTTTATTATTTTTTACAAATTATTAAGAACAAAAATAAAGTCAAGTACAATACACTATATTGACAAATACAGTAGTTATTGAAACTAACTGGATTGTCACATGTCATGAAGCTTAAAGGTCAACTGACTGCAACAAATGTTATTGCAAAAAAATTAGCAGATGAAATTAGAGGTTGCGGTTCGAATAGTAACTTTGTGTAAACTTGATCAAATGCCAGGTTTGCTCAACATATTTAAGTTGTGAAAATGTGCAAAAATATTTAAGTTTTTGAAGAGTATCTGCCAGAAGCAGCCAAGCTATTTAATTATATTAAAATTACTCTTTTTAACTAAATTATCTAAAAATAGTTTAGTTTAACTCTATATTTATAGAAGCAGGAAATGCATTAAAATCTTTTTAAACAAATTGTTTCTGAGATTAATGAATTGTAACAAACAGTTTTTTGAATTTTCACTATGTGTAAAGAAAGAATTTTTTGCTAGCGCTTTTCACAAGATACTCAAGGTAACTCAATAACTGTAGCTCAAAATTAATGCAAGATTTATAAACACAACATAGATTTTTTGTATACTTGAAACTTGTTTCATCCGTATGTTATAATTATCTGCATGTTGAGTAACTATAACAATATAGTGAGGCAACTAGATGGGGGTAAAGGTATATAAAAAGGACAAACAGAATACTTTTCTCTCGCGTTTACAATATAGTTGATACACTTATCTTTTGGAGTTAGAATGATTTTTATTGTACAGCATGGAGCAAGCATCGCGAGTGTTCTTGTGTCTATATAACCAAATTTTTGTTCTTACAACTCAAATCCTTGCTTAAAATGAAATACCATGCTTATATTGTACTGTACTCGTACTGTATGTTACTTGGTACTAGAGAGGAGTTCATGACTCTGCAATATGACCATGAGATTGATCTGTACCTTCATTATAGTCTAGGAGATAGTATTTAACATAGAAAGCCAAAAGACATAAAGTTAAGACATAATTTTTTTTTTAAAGAAAAACATATGTTGCTTGAAAACAGTTTAAAATTTAACTGAGAAATCATTAGTGTTTTGACTGTTTTTTAAAGTTTTGTAATGAAAATGCCATAGTTTGTCGTAAGTTTTAGCTTTAAGATCTTTTACAGAGCTGTCTTAGTCTATTAACAAAAACAGCTAGTTACCAAACAATTCTTCTGATTCGTTGATTAATAGTTCTGTTAATGTGTTCAGAATGGCCTACAGCTCCGCCATGGCTATGTACAGCTGTATAATACTGAATATTCGTTATAGTAACGTCAACACCAGCTTCACAGCAGTTTGGTGACACCAGCAATGGCTGCGCTCCTCGTACTATTACTGCCAAGGTCAAAGCTGGTGATACTAGAGCAGAAGTAGAAGTGGAGGCAGGAAGTGAGCTCTTATTGGCCCCGGGAAAGCATGAGTACATCTACACAGTTCGTGGAGTGTCCTGTATTGTCAACATCGAAGTTCAAGGTAGCTAAGTGATATGTGAGTGCTTGTTGTGGCACGTATGTATTTAAGATAAGATATTCTAGTTATTAACCTTTGAGCTGATAAGTTTGAGAAAGGAACACAGTCTAGTCATGTAAAAGGCTCCTAGCCTGTGAGAAATCAGCTTGAAGTTACCTGGTGAAACCTTGGTTGAGGCAGGAACTGCTCCTTTCCCAAACACTTCAATAAGCCTTGTGGCTGTGTTACATAAGAAACTGAAATGCATAGGAAAAAATAATACTTAGCAAGTATTTATTATAATAAGAGCTGTGTTTGTCTGTTACCTTACTTAGAGTTAGACAAAAAAGATTGCTTGCAAAAAGATTTGAACTCATGACTTTCAGCTTTGTAGATGAACGATACTATTTGCATTTTTTGACTGCCTGACTGAATTTCAGAATAATTGTGCAAATAATTGCACTTGATGATCTATCAGTCGCTAGGCAGCAAGGCACTGCTAATAATAATAGCACCAATGGTTTGTTCATAACCTCAGCTTTGAAAATATGTTCATCGCTTTTGTGTATGTAACCATGGAAAAGTTTTACATTTTACTACATAAGAAACTTTTAAAAAATAATAAATATTTACTAAATTAATTTATGAACAAATAGTTTTTAAAGTTTTATCTCACAGTGTGAACTATTTCAAATTTAGGACCAAAAGTCTTTGTAAACAAAGTTCAAACAATTCAAGCATGACTAAGCATTGTTCAGAGTTTCAGGTTGACAATTGATGTATAGAAACTTAGATAAACTCAAACTGAACTATCCTTGGCACTTTGGTACCTATTTAAGATAGAGTCGAGTGACCCACAGTAATTGACAGCAGTAGATACAATTAGAGTATAATAACCCACAGTGATTGACAGCAGTAACTATAATTATAGTCTAGTGACTCACAGTCATAGACTGCAGCATCTACGTTAGATTATGGTTGCCGATATTGATAAACTACAAGATTTACATTAAATTCTAATGACTAAACTGATATACAGCAGCATGTAGATTGGAGACTAACAATATACAGGTAAGTGATCTTAAAAGAGACTGCACAACATGTTTTTAAACACCTTTTATTGACTGCGGAATAATTTAGGAACCTTTCATGACCTATTTCAGGCAGACACACTAAAGCCTGGTTTCTGTATATGTCGCAAAGCACCGGCGACAGCACCACAAGCTATTAACGGTGAAATGGGAACCTTCATGCCGGGTACCACCGAGGACTGCCAGTAGTTGCCGGCGCAGTGCAATAGTTTAGCACTGTTCAAATTTTGCGAAAGGCTGCAAGCAAAACCTTCCCAAAATGCACTGTATGGGTGAAGGTCACCATTATAGGAACGGCATTGGCTGGCGAACGTTTTATTTGATTACGCAATTATGTTTAGCGATGCAGCTTATATGTGAACATATGCCGCCGAGCCTAACGTCGCAAACGTTTTGCTACTCAAGTTGCCGCTGGAGTATCGCAATCGATATGGGAACTAGGCTTAAGCAGTAGTAAATCACCTTTCCATTGCGGTGTTTTAATGACTGATCTACAGATAGAACACCCACAACAACCCCCGACCCCCAGAACATCCCTTAAACTATTTATGACAGTATATCTCTTTGATAATCACTGTGTTTTATTCAGGAACTCTTAGCAAATGTCCTTCATCAATCAGCAGAGTGGCTGATCCGACATCCAAGAATGCTGTCGTTGACCTAGTAATTGGGGAACTTTTTCAGCAGTTTGTTCTCCCTATTGGACAACATCCTTATCATGTCAAGCAAGGAAATGTGGAATGCCAATTCAACATCAATGTGTTTGGTAAATTGTTAGACTTCTCTAGATGAGAGAAACCAGTAAGCTATAGCTGGTTCAGATTATATGTACATGCACACTCTACAGATGTACATGTACATATACATGTACAAGTAAGTACAGGCAGGCAGTACATGTACATGTGCATTATGTTACTCGAACAAGTTTATGTCTAACGGTTCTGCCGTCTATCGCTTGACTAAACTTGTATCAACAGCACTAAGCTGGAGATGAATCTGGGCACCATGTTGGAATGAAATAAAACACCCAACAAAGAGTTACTAAATCTTCCATAAAGTGCGTCATGGCCACACTCAAAGGAGATGATATATAGATAAACTTATCTCTGGCTAGGCATTGCAGCAGACCAAAGATGCTAGTTTGTCTGGATCTGTTCCTGCCTGCTAGATTACATCTCTGTACTGCCAAGAGAGGGACTCTAGTAATGCAAAAGCTAGCGTTCATTAGCACTTTTTATACGCAGTTTTATAGAAATGGCGCAAATATGAAGTCTAAGCCATAAGACAGTTACTTTCGAAATGACCAATTGAAAAAGAGAGTGAGGGAGAACTTGTACTAAGGTTTTTGTGGGCGATGTGATCTAGAGGATATGAGGTGACACAAAAATGTTTTGAAAAATGCATTATTTATTTAGTTTTATAGCATGCTTAAATCTGCCGTGCTGATCCTAGCTAGCTAGAAAAGTTAAATTTCAAAGATTAACTCCATAACAATCAAACTAGCCTATTCAAAGCTAAAATACTTAACACAAGTTAGCTAATTTAAGCATTAGTGAGCCCTAATCAAAATAATTTCCTGATAAATAATATGAATAGTAAATTATATGTACAATTTATTTTTTTTGATTTTTTTCGGATATTTTTCATGCATTTGGTTGGTTGGTATATTTTAACAAAAAAATCAATTTTTACTCTACTTGTCCTATCGTTAATTAGATGTTGAAAATAATTTTGGTTTTGAGGTTATGTTTTAGCAAACTTTGGACGATCTGTTTAAATTATGATCTTTTTAGAATTGCTGCTTTGATTGCCATGATTTCGTGACTCTATGATTAAGATAACAAGTAACTCTGATTGACATAGATAACTAAATCAGTATTGAACTTATTATTTCTGCTAAAGGGAAACACTATAAAATATTTGTTTGTCGCTGAAAGAATCAGCCAATAAAACAGACAATTTACAGTTTTATGAATCAAAAACTGTTACCTGTGTCTTTTAAAGCCAGCAAAAGCATACCTCAACATTTTTGAACTTTAATGCTTATAGCTAGGTGAATCATTGAGTTTTGCATTCACGACTTTATTTTTATTTTTGGATGGTTATAATGGTTATTTCAAAGCCGTAGTAATAGCCATTGAGTGCCAGGTTTATAAAAAAAGTTACAGTAATCCCTTAAAAATCTACACTTATTCTGTAGAAAGCGCCGTTACAACGTATAAACAAAATTGTTTGCCTAGAAACTGCGGCACACACCTAAGAAATAGATTGATTGGTAACAAGCCAGGGGGTTACATAAAAACTAGAAAACTAGACTGGTGACCTTGATGCTGGAATAATAATTCAGAAACCTTTGCTTTTAAACCATGTTAAATATTATAAAAATAAGACGCTATCAGGTCTGAGGCAATCTATGCATATTAGTATACCCCATTTTGTCATTGTGTGTGTCTGCAGAGAAACTATGCATTTCCTCATGTTTTTGCTCATTTCATCTAAACTTCACACTCCTATGCTCTGCGCCTTTGGCCAGGTTGCTAAAATATTTGGTTACAAAAGTCGGTTTGGTTCCTGAGAATCAGCCTCGTAAACACCAACCTGCAGACTATTTTATTGAAAACTAATGAAAACCCAGGCATCACCGAGTTTACTGATAGTCATTGTTAAATACAACAGATGCTCCTACAACGTAAAAAAGCATTCTGAAAATGTTTAAGTTGTAGGGATTTAATGTTATATAAAGTGTAAAATACATGTAAACTATAGTTGTGTACATGTAAACTATAGTTGTGTACATGTAAACTATAGTTGTGTACATGTAAACTATAGTTGTGTACATGTAAACTATAGTTGTGTACATGTAAACTATAGTTGTGTACATGTAAATCATTTTAATATCATCCCCAACTCACAATTTTGACTTTTTACACAGAAAAAAACTAAACTTAGCTTATTAATTTGTTGGCTGTACCATAACTATAGCATTTATTTATTGGTTTTTGTCACCGACTTTTTTTTCTTCACACTTTCAATCGCTTTAGACGTATGAAACCTAATAAAGATGACAAACGTATTGAGATAGGAGACCGCCCCGCTTCAAGAGTGATTTATATCAATCTTTTTTTAAAGAGCAGCTTCTACTCTGTAAAAAAATATTGTGCAGGTCTAAAATAAAGTAAAACAAAAATATATATTTACGATAAAAGAAGCGCTGTCTGTCGACCCATACATTTGTGCAATGCCACGGTTAGAATTTAGGATAAAATATCGCTTTCACCAAAACTTCAACTTGTGAATTCTAATTGATTGACCAACACTCTAACGTCTCCACCAATCGACCACACTTAAGTACAAGTATTTCTGAATAATGTAGCACGTACTTATTCTCTGTACTTTATTGCCACTCCTGACAATCTCTTACGGAACACTAGGTTGCTAGGGTACTAGTGTAAAATATAGCTTACGCTGTTTTCTCTCCCAGGTTCTGCTTGAGAGAATACAATATTTTATGGCAAACTGTAGGGTTATTTTTATTCAACTGAAAATTGAGAGCTTGCACCGACTTTATATTTTACATTATGAAAAACCTTTTATGTAATAAAAAGCAAAAACTTAACATAAACTATTTTTGTTTTATGGAACTTACATTAAAAGAGGTTTGTGTTATATGAGCCTCTACTGAGGCAGATAAGTCATTCTACCAATGCATTGTGAGCTGCTATTTCAGACTCTGATATGGAGAGAAGAGTTGAGTTTGCTGCAGAGTACAAGATAGACTGTAATGGCTTTGCTAAAGATAGACTTGCCAAGGCAGTGCTGACCAGCGTTTTGAAGAATAACTATGTGTATGTTGAGGAAATTTGTGATGGAGGTATGAGCAGAGATCAATGTCATTTGTTGGTAGTAAGTTATGGGAGACTAGAGATCAATGTCATTTGTTAGTAGTAAGTTATGGGAGAGGAGAGATCAATGTCATATGTTGGTAGTAAGTTATGGGAGACTAGAGATCAATGTCATTTGTTGGTAAAAAGTTATGGGAGGGCAGAGATCAATGTCATATGTTGGTATAGTAAGTTATGGGAGAGTAGAGATTAATGTCATTTGTTGGTAGTAAGTTATGGGAGAGTAGACATCAATGTCATTTGTTGGTAGTAAGTTATGGGAGAGCAGAGATCAATGTCATATGTTGGTAGTAAGTTATGGGAGAGTAGAGATCAGTGTCATTTGTTGGTAGTAAGTTATGGGAGAGCAGAGATCAATGTCATATGTTGGTATAGTAAGTTATGGGAGAGTAGAGATCAATGTCATTTGTTGGTAGTAAGTTATGGGGGAGTAGAGATCAATGTCATTTGTTGGTAGTAAGTTATGGGAGAGTAGAGATCAATGTCATATGTTGGTAGTAAGTTATGGGAGAGTAGAGATCAATGTCATTGTTGGTAGTAAGTTATGGGAGAGGAGAGATCAATGTCATTTGTAGGTAGTAAGTTATGGGAGAGTAGAAATCAATTTCATGTGTTAGTAGTAAGTTATGGGAGAGTAGGGATCAATGTCATTTGTTGGTAGTAAGTTATGGGACAGTAGAGATCAATGTCATATGTTGGTAGTAAGTTATGGGAGAGTAGAGATCAATGTCATATGTTGGTAGTAAGTTATGGGAGAGTAGAGATCAATGTCATTTGTTGGTAGTAAGTTATGGGAGAGTAGAGATCAATGTCATTTGTTGGTAGTAAGTTATGGGAGAATAGAGATCAATGTCATTTGTTGGTAGTAAGTTATGAGAAACTACAGATCAATGAAAAATGTTAGGGGTAAGCTATGGGAAAGTAGAGATCAATGAAGTATGTTAGTAGTAAACTATGAAAGAGGAGAGATCGATTTGTTATGTTGCTAGTAAGTTATGAAGAACTAAAAGTAAATATAATATTTCACCAGTAAGCTTAAAAAATCATTCTGCTTTGTTTTAAGGGCAATCTGATAAAATTAACACTTTTAAAACTTTTGTTCCTTATCTATACAAAGTCTTTGTAACTAAAAGTTAAAACGTTCTGTGATCTTTTTTGGTAAGTTAAACTTTTTGCTTAATAGAACAAATGTCCTCCTAAAAGCACATCGTGACCTGTTTAATTTGTTTAAAAGCCAACGAATTTACAATAAGTCCTACAGAAATACTGTAACTACATATAACAATTAAACAGATGCATTAAACCTAAATAAAATTAAGCTAAAAATAAATTTTAACAAATAACTTTGTCCTAGTCATAAAAATATAAACTAATAAAATCTTAGTCAATTAAAGTAAGTTTGAATTATACATATCCAGACAGGATAAATATAAAGGGCAGTGTGTGGTCCGAAAATTACAGGTTCAGAGATAGAAGTGAAGGTAAGGGCACTAGGTTTGTCTTTATGCTAAGTTATGTGTTTCAAAAAAAAACTTGTCTAATATATTTTTGGGGTTTTTGCTTGTTGCTAAATTTGGCATTTTATTCTCAGACTTAAAATGTCATACTTTGGAAATCAATTTGAGTATAAAATTAAATATTTGATCGCACTATACATGATACGTAGGAAAACTTGTATGCTAAAGGACTCACAAATAGTGGTGTGACTACTTGAAAACAGAGGTTTGACTGTACTTAGAAATGGAGGTTGAACTTTCCTTAGAAATAAAGGTTTTACTGTACTCTTAAGTAAAGGTTTAACTGTACTTGGAAGTGGAAGATTCACATTATTCATAAGTAGAGGTGTTACTGTATACAAGTAAGCAGAGTAAGTAAGTAAGTAAGTAAGTAAGTAAGTAAGTAAGTATTTTGGCTGTACTTGTAAATGGAAGTTCGACTGTGCGCGGAAGTAAAGGTCACTATACTTGTATTTAAATGATTGAGTGTACTTTTATGTAGAGGTTTAACTGTACATGAAAGCAGAAGTTTGACAGTATTGATAAGTAGAGGCATTGACTGTATTTGCAATCAGATATAGGTTTGACTGTACTCATATGCAAATATTTCACTGTATTCATTGTGTTATAGCATGTGGAAAGCTAAACGTGAAAGAGCCTAGCATACAGTGTGAAAATGAAACTCTCACAGTTGTCTACCCAACCAGTCTGGTCTATGGAGGAGATGTGGCTACTATTCCAGAGTCTATCAAGCAGACGCTGACAAGCAGACTGGTTGCCAAAGGAACAATGATGAGCATCATAGACTCCTCCCACAATCCTCCGTAAGTTCAATATATTATTTTATACCATTGTATAATATTAATATTCACTGTATTTATATGATATATTTACTGTATTACTAATACAGTAAATACCTATAAATCCAAACAAAATAAAAATTAAACTTAAATTTGATGCATTATTGTTTTAAAATAATAGGAACATAATGTAATCTATAATTTCATGGTTTTACAGAACCAATAAAAACCCAAAAGCTTTTTCAGTTTTTAAAATCAAATAGTGGCGGTGCTAGCACACTCATAAAAATAGACTTCTTGTTAAACTTTTGTACTTTTACTGTTATATAATATTAGCCTATGCTAAAACATCAAAAAAAGTTTATCAAATTGAAGGCTCACGCATAATTTTTATCTTGCAACGTAACAATGACTAGTTGTAGATTATCAGATCCCATATTACCATGTGACATGTAATATCACCCAATATCACCTAATATTGCCCAATAGCGCCCAATATGGCACAATATCGCACAATGGCACCCAACTTTGCGAGATGCCACAAGACAGCATGCAATATATTGCAATTTGTACAATATCTCTCAACTTCACACAATATTATGCAATGTCAAACAATTTGGTGAGATACAAAGCGATATTCTACAATACCATTCACTACACACTATCACCATCCAGTCATATTTGATGCACAAAAAATCTAATTATGAGTAATACAAATGAAAGTTTAATATTAATTTTAATTGCTCATTGAAGAACTTATTGGTTTATTTTGGTCATTGCCATTTTGATTTATCAACCGCATGCTGCTATTGATTGATGCTGTCCATAACACTATGCTACTTAAAGCTGTATATGCTAGGAGTTTTATAAGCTTTGTAAGTGCTGGCTTTACCATGTTAAAAGGTCTGTATAGAAAAATATCCAAAAACTATTTTATAAACAAGACCATAATATGCTGCATCAAGAAAATGCTTTGAACTAAGAAAATAACTTCAGATAAATTTTATGGATATTTTTTTTATTTGAATAGATAATATTTGCTTTTCACATGTTCTACACTAAAAACTATAACAATTGTTTGGAAAAATATTTCTTAACTGTTCAACTCGTTACAGCGTTATCTTCCCAACCCCACAACCTGATGGAGCCTCAGCTAAGCTGATTTTTACATCTTCCTGCTTGAACAACAAAAGCTATGACCCTACCACAGATTCCTGCACATAAAGCCTGTTGTCTTTGACTCTCTTGTGAAAAACATGACTGCCCTTATTTTTAAAAGAACTGTTGTTTATGTTTTAATTTCAGTAATTTTAAACTCAATTCTTTGTAACAGAAAAACTCAAAATACATATGTTTTAGTTTTTGGTGAAGCCAGGTTATCATTTTTAGTCGTTCCTATTTTTTACCAACTTCCAAACATTCTAGGTCTAGGTCTAGGTAAAACTCGAGCCTTTAGACCCCGCTCGCGGGTAAAAGAAGGCCTTCAAAATGTCTGTCAAAAATTCGATAAAATTTCATGGCTTTCCTCGCAGGTTGCGGGAAGTCCTGGGCATAAAACTATATTGATAAAAACTCGAATTTGACTCAATGGCGGGGGGTTCCCCGTTAGTTGTTGACCTTGTATTATGATCATGAATTGTATCTTGTAAATGCTTAAAACTATCAATAAAAGAACTGTGCTTGCTATTTGTTAAAATTTCTAGCATCAATGTCATGCGAGCATTCTTACGCCTTGCCTCCAACAGCTCTAGATCTAAAAACTGCCTTGCTTCCGTAACACTCTGTTTTCCCCTCAAATCTGAAATAAAACGCACAGCCCTTCGCTGCACATTCTCCAACGATGTTATCTGCCTAACTAAATGAGGGTCCCATACCTCACCTGCATATTCCATTATAGGTCTACACAAGGTGAGGTATGCAACCCTCTTCACCTTTCTGGGGGCCTTAAAAAGCACATGCCTCATCATACCCAACCTCTGAGAAGCCTTTGCCGTCACCGAATCAATCTGCAAGTCCCAACTAAAATCACTAGTAATTTCAACTCCAAGATATTTAAAAGCTGATACATTCTCTAACGCTATTCCTCCTAAAAAATAATCCACAGAACTATCAAGACCGTTCTTACCAAACCTGACTATTTGACACTTATCAGTGTTAAACACCATACCCCAATGCTCAGCCCACCTTTCCAACAAAAACAAATCTTCCTGGAATTTTTGGGAACTATCTAAGCTGTTAACCGGGCAATAAAGAAGGGCATCGTCCGCAAAAAGTCTTATTGTCGATGTCTTTATAATGCTACAAATGTCATTAATGTAAACTAGAAAAAGAGAGGGCCCCAGCACGGAACCCTGAGGAACACCAGAAGTTACTGCAAGAGAACCAGACGCTGCTCCCTCTACAACCACTCTCTGCATTCGGTCTGCTAAAAAATGTGCTATCCATCTAACTACTGCTGAGTCAATACCAATAAATAACAGCTTTTCAATTAAGAGACCGTGAGGTACTCGATCGAAAGCTTTCGAAAAATCCAACACTGCAGCGTGTACCGAGTCATTTCCATCCACCATTTTCATAATGTCATCTACTGTTGTGACAAGTTGGGTAGTGCATGAGAGACCCTGTCTAAATCCATGTTGGTTTGGGTTGAGCGTTACATTAAGATGCTGATTAATATTGCTTAGTACTATATGTTCTAAAAGTTTGCATGCAATACATGTAAGTGAAACTGGTCTAAAATTACTGGGGCTGTCTCTCGAGCCTTTTTTAAAAATTGGTACTACGTTTGCCGCCTTCCAGATATCAGGTAGCTGGCCAGTATTAAGAGAATGTTGAAAGATAAGAGCTAAAATCTGACTAGTGACCACCACATCAAGACTGAGGTCCTCTTTCCTCAGCTGGTCAGGGCCTGGGGCCTTTCCAGTCTTCAGACCAATTAACAATTTCCTCACCCCCTCACTAGTAATTGTAATCGGACAGTTCCCTTCAGCCCAAAGCGGCTCTGAGTATGAACTGCTCCCAGAAAAAACACTTTGAAAATACTTGTTAAAAATCTCTGAAGTCTCAAAAGCTGATTTACCCTTAAAAATAACAGAGCCATGGCAGCTCTTCCCACTTTTCCTTCTATAAAATGAATAGTAAGGCTTGCTATCTCCCAAACTCAGTGGTTTGAATAATATTCTATCATAGTGGTCATATTCCATTTTCCTAAAGAGCTTTTTGTTTTGGCGCCTAGCCTGTTTGTACTGTTGTAGGTCTGTGTCCAGGCCACTTTTCTTGAATTTATCATACAATTTTCTTTGCGATCTTACACATTTCCTGGCAGAATCATTAAACCATACGGGCTCGTCTTTGTTCAGGATTATATACTATCATGATAGCGTTTAACAAATATATTGCTACACAGTATTTTTGTCTAGTAGTAGGCATGGGTGTTAGTTTATTTCTGAAAGGGTAACTTTAACATCATTTTGTAATAATATTTTTTAAAGTATTGCAGCACAATACTTTAAAAAATGATGATCTTGGTTTAAAATGTCTAAGCCTGGTAGTAAAGAAACCTGACTTACAGGGGACATTGCCAGCTGCACAGGGCAATTTATTGTTAAAGGCAATTCCTGTTAAAGATGCACTTCTACAAGATTTTAGTAAACTTAACCAGACAGTATTAGTATTTTTTCTACCACTCCTAAATGTTTTTAATAGTCGAAATGATTTGCCTGTCAGGATGTTACTAGATTAAAATCAACAAAACTTGATAGTGCTTAATATGTTCAGAAGAAAATACGTACAAAATGATTTCACTATAGATGCTATCATTGTGATACTTGATATTGGCTATTGTGTTCAAGTTGCAGCTTGATGATCTTCATTCTGTCAGTTTTTTAGCCACTATAGACATCATAATCTCACTTTTGCCAGAGTGTTTTAACCATGATCAAATTTTGTCAATTTCAATCTTGAAACATCTTGACAGTCAGATCACCTCGAACGTCTAAAACAATGGCATTTGATAGAAAATACCAAGACTTTCTAATAGAATTTACTAAATTTTTTGCAAGCTTCTTTTTAGTATTGCAGGCCTAAGATGTTAACCTGGAATTTCAACCCAGTTCATTGTTAACAGGACGATAGGCGCTCTAGATCACTATGCCACGGTTGTTCATCCATGTCAGCATGTGATAATGGAAACTTGCCTTACTACATGTAGCTTAAGGCTATTTATCACTGTTACGAGGCAGACTGCAGAGTCCCACAAGATAGGCACTTGTCAGTGACCATGTTATAAGTAAATAATCTTTTCTAGATTAGATGAATTGATGGTAGTTTGCACCATGACAGAACAACGAGGTGCTAGTCATGTCTCGGTAGATTATAGTGCGCTCTTTACCGGAACCAGTTCTTGTTTATAGTCCTAATATACATGTGCATAATGACTCTGCTTTGTAAAGATAAAAAAACTAAGATGTATTGTTTTACAAGGCCTCACTTTTACAATAACAGTAGTACAATGACAGTTGCAGGACTTGCTATAAGTTTCATAACAGTAGCCTTATAGTGGAAAGTTTGCCTAATCTGTCCTCTATCAGAGCCTCACTATAGCAGCTGTGCTAGCAAGGTATTGCTATTCTATATATAGTGTACATGTATGTATTCCTCAAAGTCTGTGGATCTGTCATTCCAACAATAGCGCACGCTGATTATTTTACTGATGCAGCCATGCATTACAATTTGCCCCTGTTAAGAAATATTTTTGTAAGGTTCAATTACTGGTTGATTGCGTCAGATAATGACTATGGGTTTCTATACCACTCTATGTACGTCTATAGCCTACAATATTTTCGCATGCCAATTTTTGCATGCCACCACTGAAACAAACTTAAATCATATAATTGTATACCAAATAATTCTCGATTGTAATTGTAGCGAAACATAATATATTTAGCCATTACTCTTTATGGGTTCACATTTACATTTAAACACCTTTACATTTGTATTTTTTCTTTTAATTTATTTCAACTAAACAATTCTTTTAAGTAATGAAATTCTAAACTTGCAATTGTTTGTAAACCTTCACATTTGTTTTATTTATTTTTAATTCAGTTCTCCTGCACAAAGCCATTGCCTCATAATAGGGAGTTTGAAAATTACAGTTGTTTGAAAAAGTTTAAAAACCTTTACAGCAGTGTTTATTTTCTCTCTTAATTTATTTCAAATACATAAAACATTTCTCTCATGATATGTAGTTTGAAAGTTAGAATGTCAGATGTTGTTATATATTAGATACAAATCAATTCTTTGTCCAAAGACCTTTTTTTTATCCGGGCAACGCCTGGTAGCACAGCTAGTATATTTATATATTGTACTGTATTTATATATTATACTCTTTATAACAGTGGTCTCACCGCAAACAGTTATCTTAGTCTGACTATCACAGCTGTGCTATGACAGTTTTATTAAAGAAGTCCTACTGTCGCAGTCCTATAGCAGCCTTGCTAAGATGAAGCCGTGTAAAGGAAACTGACAGTTTCCTTTACTCTCCACAAGACAGTCAAGCAACAACACAAAGTGTTAACCACCAATAATATATACTGTATATATATATTTATATACTGTATATGTATATATACATATATAACATTGATGGTTATATGTATATATAATTATATATAATATATATATACATGTATATATATATATATATATATATATATATATATATATATACCAATTATACCTATATATACCTTATACCTATATACCTTATATATTATATACCAATATACCAATGGTATATATATATATATATATATATATATATATATACCACCACCTCCTTGTATATCACCAGATGTAGTGGTGGTAGACAAGGAGAACAAGAGGGCTACTATAATAGATATAGCAGCACCCAATGATTACAATATAGCCAGCAAAGAAAAAGAAAAGGTAGAGAAATATCTCCCTCTTGGAGAAGAGATTGAAAAATGCTGGAATGTAAGAACAACTGTAATCCCAGTAGCCATTGGGGCACTGGGCGCAATAACACCGGCGCATAAAATGTGGCTTTCCCAAATACCAACAGCAATCAACTCAGGTGAGTTGCAGAAAAGTGCGCTATTGGGAACAGCTAAGATCTTGAGGCGAGTGCTCAAACTCCCAGGTCTCTGGTAGGAGACCCGAGTTAGAGCAAAATTTACCACCCATACGGGGTATCCGGGGTGAGGAAACACTTTATATATATACATATATATATATATATATATACATGTATATATATATATATATGTATATATATACATATATACATACATGTATATATATATATATATATATATATATATATGTATATATATATGTATACATATATGTATATATATATACATATATGTATATATATATATGTATATATGTATATATATACATATATGCATATATATATATGTATATATGTATATATATGTATATATATATATACATATATATATACATATATATATATATATATCTATATATCTATATATACTTGTATAATAAAATTAATAATTATAATAACTTAATTATTAGTTATAATAATTTAAAATGTTTATTCAATATGTATATATACATATTTAATAATTAAGCATACATAAGATTACATGTGTGACAATCAAAGAATCACATTCAAACATGCAGAGAGTGCGTGTGTACAGCTCTACCAAAGTAATAGAATCTTGCTCCTTATATATGCATACTTCTTTTTAGGCTCCGCCCACTGTTATCTTTATTTTGCGTTCGGTTTTCCAATCGGTTTTCTCGGGACGTTTTCCACGGTGGCCAAACTTTCTCCTGAAGCCGGAACGCTTGGTTCTGTGACCGTTTTGACCAGGAGGTCGACAACCATGACCCTAGTCACAGCACTCTAGCGTACACCTGCTATTTTACCGGTACTATATTAAAATGCATTTTATTACATTGCAACACATTAAAGTATATCAGATTAAACTACAGTACATGAAGTTACCCTATATAACCTTATAGTATAGCGCATTATGTTATCTCGTGTTGAACTATAATATTAAAACATGTTACGTTATGATATATTATATCATTAAACTTTATATTATACTATTTTACATCATAATAAACTATATAATATTATATCACAATATATTATTTTCCATTAAATTACATTTTGCCACTCTATAATTTATGCTACATGGTTGTATTATATATAGAGTATTACCAATTTATTGAATAGTGTTGTATTTCACTAGAATATAATACACAATACGTTATGTTAATATATAAAATTGTATTATATTTTATTAGATGATTTATGATACATACATCATCTATTTGTTGCTTGTATATGTAAGATTTCATATTTTCTAATATATGTTAGACTAGTACGCTGGTTAGTCTCATGCACCGTGAGAGATCATCATGAGTAACCAGTATATGGAGAATTATCCCATATAGAGGTAAGGCACATGATTGGTGTAGTTTGCCTTTGCATCAAAAGCCATGAGTTAAATATCCATGCAAGGGATGCAAGGGATTTCTTTTTGTATGCTCTCTTAGGCGGGGCTTCAGACAGACACACAGACAGACAGACAAACACTGTTCTTATTATAGCAAAGATTATTTCTATTATGCTATGTAGCATTTTTTTAGCTCACATCATTATATGGTATAATCTTTTTGTTTGGCTGCAGTAAACCAACCACCTTTTTTATCAAAAAAGCTGGCTAAGATATAGGCAGTGTGGATTGAGAGCTTAAAGGAAACCAGAGAAGGTGCTAGTATGAGCGTGACAGTTTATACATGTAATTATTACAAACAAAGATAAATAATGAAACATTTCAAGTTTTATTCCGAATAATAAATAAGTTATTAAATACTGCAAGCACTCACGCGTGTGACTGGTAACTTCTAGAAAGTAAAATTATTAGCTACATCAGTTCTTTTAAGTCAAAGAATTATGGGTTCAAAAGTGCTTGCTACATTTAAAAATAAGGTACCCTTTTAAGGGTGATCAAATTTCTGATTTCAGTCTACATGTATAGAGCAAAGGATAATGCTCCCTATTTAAATAGCTTAACTTCCAGTAAAAAGGCATTATAATAAGGGACTGTCTCTCAAAGTCCTGTATAATATACTTGTGTATCGATAAGAAATTGAGAAAACCCCTATTCAAGAGATTTCATACTTATACATCAGGTAGGAGTTGAATGTTATTCCTATTAGTGTATTTGTGACAACCTTTCTTCTTCCCAAAACCAAAGAACAAGTAGGCGTTTAATTTCTGTTAGTGTTCTGTTCTAGTGATTCTAGCATCATCTTTAGAGTACTAAAAAAAATTAAACAGATTGATGCAGTCATCTTGCTAGATCCATTTCTTCGAAAGGAAGGAATTTCCCAATCTCCATATGGTTTTTCATCTCTCGTTGAATTGGTAGAGTCTAATTCCGTGCCATTTTCTGTGCCTGGTACATCTACCAAAAGAGAAAACAAACCAACATATGACTATTTCATAAAAAGTGAGGCATAATCTTAATACATAATATTATATCTGAATGCATAACAGTGTTATGGTTTTTTCTGTACCTGTTGGTCTCCATTCTCCTCTGTAATTGTCTCCTCCTGAGGCGTCTTGTATGGAATACGCTTTGGTGGTGGTTATTCGAGAAGGGTTTATAAGAGAGCTTTGCTCTGTAGTTGTGGTTGTGTGACAGGCGTGTACTAGATGTCCTTCATTTGTCCTGTGAATTTGTATAGAACTAGCGTTCAAAGAAACGCTAAAACTACTATATGATTTAATTCTATACGATTTAAATACTATACGTATTTAATGAACTGTAAATTTTGTTCATACAAAAAATTAATAACTCAAAAATTATAGAAGCTGAAACATTAGCTTCCCCTTTGGCAGGGGAAACGACCAGAATGTCGTTTATCGGTTGCATGGGGAAACGACATTTATGTCTATTTCGGTAGACGTTTATAAAGCTGTCGCCTAGTAGCGTTAAACAAAGGATATGAACACTAGTACATGTAAGTTTTAAATATCATCAACAAGATATCGGTCGATGATTTACAATATGAAACGATTATCTGAGAGGCATTGCTTTGTGTTAAAAGCTAAACAAGTCGCGCCTCCTTGGAAAAGAATAAAAGAAAGAAAAACCAGTCAACATCGGCTCGACTTTCTAAACGGTAAAATAAAAGATTTCTTGATCCTGCGATCGTTAGTGAATTTTTGTCTGATCAGAATAAAGATAATTCAAATGATAGAAGTGATGTAAACTTCTTTGGTCTTTTAATATACGTGTAATATACAGAGAAAACGATCGTTATGTGGCTCGCACGGCTACGTTATAGCATTTGACTCTACCGAAAAAAATGCTTCCAAGCATTTTATACAGGGACAATTGCTCATGGTTGTATTTTTTGAGTAGTACATATATGAATGAATGTATATGTACAAAAATTTATGTTCATAGAAATAAGTTTAAGATTTGAGCTCTGCATGTTCATAAAATATCGATTTTATTGAAATTTCGAAAATAAATTACATGAGTTTCGGTTGTTTTTGGGGGGCTTATAAATGGTCAAAGGGTTAAGTACTTGTTACAGAAGGATGCGTAGCACCTTGCCATATGTTTTTGTTGTCATCTGTCACTAGAATACACTTACCAGCACCCAGAGAAGCCAGTCGTGTACTTGTTACAAAAGGAGGTGTAGCACCCTTCCATGCAGCTTGTTTTGTTATCTGGTGTTTCAATACAACTGTCCAACTTATCAGAGCCAGTAGATACATCATCCTCACACCCTCTATATACTAGTAACGTCTCTCTGCCTACAAGTATAAAAATGTTAAATTTAAACTTATTTTAAAATTCTAAGATACCAAAAAACGGCAACAATATTATATATTTGTTTTTAATTTTATATGTTAGCCGAAACAACAAACATGAGTTTTTATAAGCCGTTATTATAATAATAGCTTTAACCATCTGTCTGCCTGTCTGTCTGAAGCCTCGCTAAGAGCACAAAAAAATTGCATCACATGGGTATCAAACCTGTGGCATTCGAATCAAAGGCAAGCATATTGCCACTACACCACTCAGCTGCCATATCATCTAATGAAATAATCATACTGGCTACTAATGATGATCTCTCACAATGCATTGGACTCAAAAACGTACTAGTGATTATAAAATATATGTGATTCAAAAATGTTTCCACGCATATTCTGCTTTTAAAGCGCCTTTAAAAACTTTTTAATTATTTTGAAATTGTATAAAAAAACTATTGTGGTAAAAATAACTGCCATATCTTCGAACAACTGTTTTATACCTATTTTAATCATGTTTACTTGTTGATGATAATATCATGCCATTGCGTAACAAACCGTTCATTTATTTTTTGTATATGATGTGATAGAAAAATAAGCTCTCGTTCAAAAAAATTTGAATGGATTTTCAAATTACTATGCGTTTCCATAACATTACTGATGTATAACTCACTTGCAACTAAAAAGATCTCTAGATTCTCTTACCTTGTAATCTTAATAAAAGTCATTATGTTCATCAATCTGAAGACGTCGCCTCAGTTTGGGAAAGCATTGTTTTAAACAAGATTTGAGCCAATGATGTTCTGCATCACCACTCAGCATGCTACTAGCTGCACCAATTATTTATATTTTAAGATGTTAGAATTATTGTGCCAATAATTGGCAATGTCTGCGCTTTATTTGAATGCCTGATGATCTCACAGCACTAAACAGCAAAGGTAATAGCATTCATAAAAATCAAATGCTGCAATGAAGAAGTATGTGAAACTGGTTCAAATTAATAAAGCATGTTAGTACAACTATTAGTTGGTCTAACTATAGTTGTACTTTAACTATTAAATAGTTGATACTTTAACTATAACTTCAACTACCAGCTATGCATAGTTGATAGTTGATACTTTGACTATCTACTACCTAGTAGTACATTTGTTAGTTGAGGCATCAACTATCTACATAATAGTAGATACTTGACACTCCAACTATTCCAAACATGCAACCCAACTACAACCTCACACCTGCATGTACATTTGCTATTTCTTTTCATGCATATCAATGTCCTAACGTCACGTTTCCGCGTCTAAACTTTCCAACGCCTTCACACTTCTATGCTTCCATGCTTTCTCACCTCAACAACTTCACGCCTCTATATATCAAAATCTCACCTACATCCACTTAACTTCTCGACATATACAACCGTACTACAATTAACTGTTTTATTACATGTTTATCTTTAAACAGACTGCTTTGGCTGGCCTGAGTCATCATATTGTGCAAAGGGTATATAGGATGATATTAAAAATTAGTGTGGCCTCTTTTGCAGCCCATGCAAGGTAAAATGAAAACAAATATCAAACAATTTTAGAAGTTGTCTCCTCAACAAGAAAAGACTTACCTAATAATGTATAGCTTGATGCTCATATATCATTTATACATAGGTTTTAACATAAAAAAGATTATCATTCAAATTGAAACATAGTATGTGCAAATGGTGTACAAACAATGAGGTATGGAATATTTGCAAGGTCCCCCCCACCCCCCTCCGATGGAACAACTCCTTAAAGTATTTTACTTACTAGTTCCATCTAAGATTCTCTTTGTCACGCAGCTGCTGTTACAAGATGTGCTATCAGCTGTCTTATACGGTGATGTGTCACATTCGCTCCCTTTTGCACCATTACACGAGACACATTGGATTCGTTGTAGAGGCCGCTCAGTGGGCGCTTCTACAGATCAGAGTTAATCAAAGCATTTTAAAATTTCTGTAAATGCAAATTCAAGTTCATTCAATGAATGGATGAACAGGAACGATTTATAGAAATTGGGGGAATGTGATTTATTTTGATTGATTTTGAACACATTATCAAAAAAGCGTATTCACCGTGGTGACCTTTACCACTACGGTAACCGTTAGGCACTGGTATTTTCTTACTTAAAATGCAAAACAATAGTACGTTAATTAAATTTCTTACAGTTTCAAGTAACAAAAGTTAAAAAAATTATACTGCCAAATAGCCTTCTGTTAAACTTTCATTTATGTAAATATATTATTGAATTCTAAGAACATCTCAGATCTTGCTCTGCATTATAAAATTGTGATAAAATACTTTGTTAGTAAGTCCAACTTGATTGTTTTTGCCAGGAATCAACGGGAAAGAAGGTGAATGTCTGAAACTATTTATGGGACTGATGTCAAATGTACTTACCTGATAAAAGGCTATCACAGTTTGATGGCTTCTCTCTGTTGCACGGTTGAGGATCTCCAAGACATGACCTAAATGCACACTCATAACAATCTAGATCCATAAATTCAAACATAGATGTTAAGCCAGTTGCTAAACTTTTAAGAAAATTAGAAACTTACGTGTAGATTCGTGCAAATGTATGTAAAAAATATGCTATATAGATTTCTTTTAAATTTCAATATTTATTTCTTTTAGATTTCTTTTAAAATTAACAGTGATGCTATAAAACAACATATATTTTGAGGTTATACCCAGAGTTGGTGTGCTTATAGCATTTGTTATAAATATTGTTATAAATTGTTTTGGCGAATTATTATTAATAGAAGTACTTTGTTAGCTTTGGGGTGTGTGATTAAACAAACTAACTGAGAGGTAAAAGCATATTTGACAAAGGATGAGTGTATGCCTTGCATTGCATGAGAATCTTTGGTCTGAGGTTTTTGTATAGTTAATGTTTTTAGGCTATGGTAGCTGATCATCTACTGTAGTGCAGAAATGTTTAGTAGCTTCAAAAACTATTACCTTAGTCTGTGAACCTTCCTCTAATTGATAAATTAATTAACATTATATTTGCGGCTCATTAAAATGCTACAAAAAAAAGAAAGCTCCAAGTTTATGAATGCCTCAAGGGTTGCTTATTAGGAACCCACCCTTTAAATGATAGATAAATTTTGCCGCACACTTTTGAAAGTATCTAAAACGTTGTTTGTCATTACAATTTGCTTTAGTTTGTCCTATAATTAAGCTGAGTTTTAAACTACAGCTCTCAAGTGTTCAAGGCTGGTTCATACTATATCATCATATCTCTAGGAGTTGATGCCACAATACTTTGGTGATCATTGATGATAAAAATGTTCACATGATCTCAAAGTCATCCCTGTTTACATCAGCAAATACTCTGTGACACAGTTTTATCATTGTTATTTTTTATTTTTCATGAAAAGATCTCTTTTTTTCACATGCTTGAATCAAATACTAGTCACACAGCCACTACCATGAATACTAGTCACACAGCCACTACCATGAATACTAGTCACACAGCCACTACCATGAATACTAGTCACACAGCCACTACCATGAATACTAGTCACACAGCCACTACCATGAATACTAGTCACACAGCCACTACCATGAATCGAAATAAATAAACACGCTATCAGCGATCGCGAATTACAATCGCCGAAATGGTTCACGTTGTACAGGCAGGCAGTTGTCGACGGTCGGCAAAATATCGATAAAGTTTGACAGCTGCAAACCTTCCTGGCGTATCCGTTTTACGCTTCCCAAAATCGATGATGAAGGCTACAAGTAAAATGCTGTCATACGGTGATATAGTGTGAACCAGTTTCTAGTATTATTGGTCCAAGATGAAAGTTTAACTTTCTGAAGCCTGAGAAGGTTTGAAATAATTCAGGGAATTGTTTTCCAAACCTGACCCTGCTCGCCAGTAAGTTTGGTAGTGTAGTTGTGCTTCATCTTTTGCTTTTGTGGTTTATATAGATTTGCGAAAAATTTTTCACTTTCCTTGTAGTATGTTTTTAGCCTAACTACAGATCTTCCAGTTGTTTGGATTATTGTTTCTTGAGATTTTGCCGAAATACCAAAAGCCCTTTTGCTCAGCAAACAAATGGAAATTTGCTACTAACCTTACATTAGTTTTTAACAACGCTGATTTAAATTCTTGCTTATGAAAAAAACAAAAATAGAAAAGGTAAAAGACTTATTCTCAGTAACAAGAACTTTCCACTAAAACTAATTACTTTTCTAATCATAACAAACATACACACTCTATCAGACTCGGTGTACATCAACCATTATGTTCCTTCAGTTACGTCGAAAGCATCACTTCTTTAGAAGAGTGTTAAAAAGAACTATTTGTTCAAACTCATTTTTGTTTTTCATCGAGTTCTGCAATCTCACCGCTTCAATATGATAATCAGTTCAAAAGGAATTTTGTTATTCCAGGTGTTTTCATAGCTGATAGCGAATTTTTAATGCTTTTTAAGATAAAAAGACCTGCTTGTATATGCAATGGTGTAAAAATAAACGAATGGTTCTAAAATTTTGACCAGTTTCAATAAACACGGTGTCATGGTTGCTAGCCAATTTTTTAAAATTGCACTTATTACATATCAAAATAAAGCTCTAAGTCTCCTCTATCTAGATATGTAATTAAAATACATTTGAAGTAGTTTGCTACTTAAAATGCAGACTTGTGCTAATTGCTAGCACAAAAACTGAGTTTACTTTTATAGCAAGTTAGCAACTTCAAAGACAAATGTTTCTATTCAACAAAACATAATGACACAAGGATTGTTTTACGCAATGTCTTTGATCTGAGTAAGATTACTGCTCTAAGTTTTAATGCAAATAAAATACTGGTCTAAATTTAGTCAAAAGTAGTGAGGGTGTTATAAATAGTTGCTAACTTTGACTCTCTCTAAAACTTATACAGCACGGTTGTTTCAAGCTAAATTTCATTTTATCAAGTTCTACTCATTTTAGCCTTTCTTTTGTCGTACACTTTGTATTGTTTTACTCAACAAAAAAAGTTTAAGGAGGGATTTAATCTCCTCGAGTGCTGAACAGTAGCAATTATAAAGTTTTATAGAGTGGTCCATTCATTTTTCTTACCACTGTACAGGATTACGCTTCAAACTATTAGATGGTTGCAAACCCAATCATAACTGGAACGTTGATAGCTAGCAGTCATCATAATCTTACCAGCAGCTGGGTATTCCAGTTGTATTTTGGTTACATCTGTTTCTACTCCTGCAGCTATCAGTGCACTCAACAAAGAAATTTCCAGCTTTGCAGGTGTTTTTGAAGTCACTAGGAAGTACCAAAGGAAACAGGGTTGATTCACATCCTCGCCAAATGGATCGCAATGTTCTACCTGCAAAATTTATACAGAAATATGCTAATTTATTTAATGAATATCTAAAATTTTAGTACTTCTTAGTAAAATAAGTGAAAGAACCTGACTGCTTAAGAAATTGTTCCGTTATATCACAATTAGATTAATTGATGGAATCGATTTCTTTGCCTAGTGTGTTGTTTTACAAAAAATACATGTTTAGATAACATTTAGGAATTGATAACGACAATGGTTTACTTTGTTCAGATTAATTTAAACATAAATGTTAAGTCAAATATTTCATAATTGTATAAAGTGTGAATTTGATTGTAAAGCTTGCTTTATAAGCTATCTAATATTTATAGAATGTACAGATACATAAAAACAACCTTCCATAATATCAATGCATAACATTTTTGAGGATTATAATTCTACAAATTTATTTCTACTTTGCTAACAACAACTACACATGTTTTAAAAAATGTTGAATTTAACATTTGCCTTGACTTTAATTTTAGAAATTTAGATAAAACAAAACACATTTATGAGCATGATTTGTTGTTCAGACACTGTGTTAGCAACCGTTCATACCATAAGTAGTGTAACGCTACACATTACACGACGTAATTCAAAAAGTCAGAAACTTGCTATTTTGATTGCCTATATTTTTGGTTCAAAGAAATTAAGTTGTTTAGTAGGTAAATTCATGACAAAGGGACAACAAGATGGAGTAAGTTTTAACTTGGTTGCGAAAACTTGAAATGCTGGTTATAATTCACTATTTTTATGTTTCAATATATATTTTCTGTACTAGATATTAGTAGCATTTACAATAGAAAAATGATAAATCGGTTTTGTAAAAATTCTTTAACAAAGCTATGATACAATGTATATTTTTTCATTTCAAAATAATTCTTGTAATAAATTCCAACTAATATTAACAGCAGTAACAGTTCAACTAGTTCAGCATTCCAACAAATATGTTTTATTTGGAGCAATATTTTATAGTAATTTTATACTCTCAATATTTTTTGCTGGTGTCTGTACCATTAGCAAAATCTAATCGATCACTTTCTGAACATATTCATGCCTTGGCTCTTTTCCTCATGCTTACCGTTAGCGTAAAGAGTCCGTCTGGCAATGCAGTCTCCTTCACAAGACACTGTGTGTGGCAGTTCAGAAGGGCTTACATCACATGGGTCACCTGCTACACCTTGACAAGCAGTGCAGTTTATGATTGTTCCTGCAGGTATTTTCTCTATTCAATAAAACGAGAGTTTGTTAATTACTGGATGTTACGTTGAGGAACTAATCTACATCTACAATGAAATTTTGTAAATTTTATCAGAAAGCATCGGTAATTTTTATCATTTTTGATTGTTATTGATGCTCGAGGTTATTTGATTGTCAGAATGTTTCAAAATGAAAATATAGAAAACTGGATTGCGACTAAAATGCTCAGAAGAAAAATATGTGCCAATTGATGTTACTATTTGTTATCATTGCGATAGTGGATATCGACTATTGTGTTGCAGCGCTAAGCGTTTTTATTCTGTCGGTATCTTCGCAACTATAAGTTTCATAATCACACTTTCGCTTGATCTGAGCATTTTAATTGTGATCAAGGTTTGCCGATTTTTATCTTCAAACATTCTGACAGTCAGATCATTATAGACATAAAAAACAATCACAACTTTCAAAAATACCGATACCTTTTGATAATATCTACAAAAAATTGTATAAACTCATTTTCAACAATATATTGCTAGTCATCCATATTTTTAACATGTTTGAAAGAGCCAGTTGATATAAGAAGAAACACAAACTGAATCCAAAATATTAATTGCAACATGAAACCGATTTTACATTTATTATTATGTTTTAGTTTCTTATGAGACAAAATTTCTTCCATATAGTTGAAAATTTAAAAAAGCAACTGATATATTTTGCACAATAATCAAAGCTATATCTTTATCACTATGTTTCCATGGTGCGCAGTACTGCAATTCAGCCTCCTCCGAAGTCGAGGGGATTGTACGTTTCCATTCTGCGCAGTAGTTTTCAGCAAATTAGCCAGAAAAGAGAAATTGTATAAATCGAATCGCCTGATGGAGAAATTGAATCGGTCATGGATACCGAACGTCAGAAACGGTCTTTTTATGCTTCTGTCATCATTATATTTGTATTTACAATACACATTCACAAGGTTTTACAAACCTTAACACAATTTTTACAAAGTAATATATTTTTAATAAGTATTTTTTAAATAATATATTATTTAAACGTTAATTTAGGACTTGCCACCTATTTTTCAAAAAGTGTTGGCATCGATAACAAAGTCCAGGAAAGTAATCACCTCATCATCCTCGTGAATGTAGACCATGATTAAATTTAGGTGAAAGAAGATCGGAAGAATAGAAAAAAAACAAGATTAGCAGGACAACCTATGCACTAGTTTATAGCCCTCAAAGAATCCATCTCCACGGCATGAGAGCTATGCGCAGCCACTGCGCAATTGCTGTTTTCTTGCTGCGAATTTGCACAGGCTGCGCACTGATCAGTGCACAGTGATTTCAGTGCGAAGACGCCGTTTCCATGATTCGGAGGGGGCGCAACTCCGAAGCACTGCGCATCATGGAAACATAGTGTATATATAGAACTACATCTATATATATAGACCAGTGTTAGCCTTTTGGTTTTTTTGTCAGACAATGTGTCCAGCTATAGCAATTAAAACCTAGCAATGAAAAATCCACTTCACCGAGGATTCGATCTCGGATTCTTTAGGTCAAAAAATCAATGACCTGAACCACTACACTACAAGCATTCAACTAACCACCGTGATGAATGACTGTGATGACATTCATTACATCGGTTAACATACTGATGATTAAGGTGTTTGGAGGTATTAACTAGCGCAGTTGATAGTTATGCATAATGTAACAATAATTATTAAGCTGGCTTCAAACACTGCTACAAGTTTAGTGAAGTTTCAGACTGCCAGATTGCAAGGTAAGTTATTCAAATTCATTAAGGAATTATTGTATGACCCGTGCATCACTGGGCGTTCGGCTAGTAGTAACACAATAAACCAGTCTCTCCATGTCCAAATAAATTGCAAATAATGCATTTCTTTATATTCATACAAAAACAACTGATAGAAGACAGTTTTCAACAATGTATCAGTCATTTGCAGCATTCGTAACAAAACTTTTTTCAAATATATAAAGGGTAAATATGACGGTGGAAGTCATATTTACCTGTAGATGATTGTGATGTTAGTGACCTACATCAAATTGAATTTTTGTGTGAACAGTAAATAGGATAAGTTTAGCGTCTCAATTGTAAGCTGTCAAGAATATTTTGAAAGTTTCTTATTTTGACTATGATATGGAGTCACAAAAGCCCTTCAATTTTTAGCTCAGTCCATGCACTTTGCTTCGACAACCTGCTACATTAATTATCAATCAAGTCCTTGGAACATTAAAACAAAAAGTGTTAAAACTGGCTAATATAAGGAAAATCATTAAACTGTTTGAAATACAATTTAATTAACAAGAGAGAAGCAACATGAGTTTAATTTTAAAATCTCAAATTTTAAAGGTGTCATAAGTATGTAAGACTGTGGTGAAACTGATTACAAATGTATTCAATAGAGCAATTATACATGTACATCATACAAAAAATTATGACCATCAATTCGGCATTTCTAAATCTCTGCTGTCTAATGTACACATACAGGCTAATAGCCATCCACTTCATAGCTAAATACAACAAATGAAAGTCAATGACACCCAGACATAAACACCTTACCTGCCCTATATCTAGAACATCCTTATACCAAAGGAATTTATTTTTACCGTAGATACCACTGAATTTCTAAGTTAATATTTTTTTTACACGGTTTGATTTGCTTTTGTCAATATCGTTTAATGTAATAAAGTTAAGAGAAAATAGCTTGTTGTCATTTTATTATTGTGATCATCTGGTTATATAACACTACTGTGTCAACAATGTAGAATTCACTGTAGGTGAGTTGTCAATATAAATTATAAAACCTTGAATATTTGCATGCTACAGACAACAACAGATCAGAAAAAAAAAGTTTTTTTTAACCCTTGTAAATTATCAGAAGTTGGAATATGCAACAATTTTAAGGTACTCTGTAGGTCTACTAGCTCTTTTGAGCTTTGAATAAATAGTAAGACCGATGTCTATGCTTTGGACTCTTTATTATAATTCAGCTATTAAAATAGAGTTACCTTGATCTGAATCGGCAGCTATACATTCAGGTTTCTTTATGCCCTCCTCTGTCCTGCAAGCACACACATACGCCCACACTAAATGAACTGTGCAAATCTATAAGATTTTTTGGTGGAGTATAGCAATTTGAAAAAAGATGAATAGTTTAGGAGTTGTTTCCTTTTAGAACTTAATAACTGGAACCACTGTTTCTTCCTTTAATTACTATAGTGTTCACATAGCAGTGTAGAAGCAAATAATAATCAGCTAATATCTTTTTGCCAATTTACCAATATTAACCTTTTCTCTGAAAAGCTCAATTTTTCAATAAATAGCTATTGTAAAAGTTCTGCAGTATAGTTACTATGAAAATCTAAAACTAACTCAGTATTACTGAGGGTGCAACTACAACTCATGGTTAAACACATTCAACTCAAACTTTCACCTAGATGAGGTCCAAAAAGCTACATAGATACAAAACATATACTGCTATTCTTATCATAAAGGTGTGTGTGGGCGATTCCTCAAAGATCAACTACATGTATGAGGTCTGTTTTGCGAACAAGCATAGACTGTTCATATTTGCGAGAGCTTTTGTGTGCAAACAATATCTCATAAAGGTGAGACATTATGGATCAATACACTTTATTTTATTTTTTGTTGCAATAGCATAAAGTCACTGTTTGTGGTAATTTTTTGTTTGAGATATGTGGTCTTTCAGCTCTGGCTACAAACAGAAATGATACACTCTTGTCAGTAAAACTGGATTTTAAACTGAACAGCAATAAGTGGGTTGCGGCAGAAAGCCTTCTGTGGTCAGAGCAGAAGGGACTGACCTCCTCTCCCCGGTCACCATGGTCACCAAGCTTTCCTGTCATTGGAAAAGGCTTGGCCTCCGATGAGTAAACTCAATTGATTGACTAAGCAAACAGAAGTTCGAGCAATCAATAAATAAATAAGTGGGCAAAGCCTAGCAAAAGGCAATTGTATAAAAGAAGGAAAACACCATCGTTACAGCAGAGCAAATGCCGGCTCTCTGCATGATTGTCTTTTGATGCACACGCATCTGAGTTCATGTCTTTACATATATTTGGGCTGGAATATGTGTTCTCTAGTTACTAAACACTCAGTGTGTTTATTAGTTGCTTGAATTTCTTGTGGAAAGATAAGCCTGGTTCCCATATCGATTGTGATACTCCTGCGGTAACTTGCGCAGCAAAACGCTTGCGACGTTAGGTTCGGCGGCATATGTTCACATATAAGCTGCATCGCTAAACATAATCGCGTAATCAAATAAAATTTTCGCTCGCCATGCCGTTTCTATAATTGTGACCTTCACCCGTGCAGTGCATTTTGGGAAGATTTTGCCTGCCGCCTTTTACGAAATTTGAACAGCGCTAACCTATTGCGATGCTGCCAGCAACTACCGGCAGTCCTCGGCGGGGCCCGGCGCATAGGTTCCCATTTTACCGCTAATAGTCTGCGGTGCTGTCGCCGGTGCTTTGCGACGTATATGGGAACCAGGCTTAAAGGAGCAGACAGTTTCCTTTACAAGAGCAATATTTTACTTATTTGAATAGGAGCATGCTGCTAGTGGGCCCAAATTTTAGCACATGTCAAATGCCTTCTTTATATACAGTACATTAGGTAAGCAACTCCTGATTGACACACGTTTTTGGACAATAGCAAAATAAACAGAATGCTGAAGGAGCATTTTATAAAACATTCCACTCAGTAGTTTGTCTATATAAAATGTATGAATTTCAGCCCTTAGCTGAAAATGGAAAGAAAACTTTTCTGATTATGGCTGCCATTTTAGTCTTAGATTTTACGGGTGTAAAATTATCTTACCAGCATTCAGTGAAGCCAGAGAGGTACTTGTTACACAGTCGACCTTCGCAAATAGAAGTGCATTCTGTGGCATTTGACAAATCAACACAGGTGTCTAAGGCATTTGTTTCTAGTGATGGCGGGAGCAATGTTTCTGCGCAGCCTCTCTGGACTTTTAGCAATGTCCTATCTGTTTAGGAAACAAAGTCAATTTGAGAGTTCAAGAATAAGAGGAACTAAACATGCTTTGATACACATCAATAACTTAGCCTTGGAAATCACGATCAAAATAAACAGCAAATAAAAGCCAGAAAAAGCGTTAATTCGAACAAGTCTTTGAGAAGCAAATGCTGACTATGTCAAAGCTGACATACTGTAAAGCAATATTGGTATCAGTTAGAAACAAGCACTTAACAAATACTACTCGCATTCACTTAAAAGCAAGCATAATCATTTAATCAACTACAAATCAGTATCATAGCTCTAAAATAAAGCACAAAAAGCTTAAAAGTTGTTTGAAATATTCCAAGTTTAGCCCAAAAAAAATGATTTCCTTTTTATCAGCTTCTAGTGAAAGCCCTGAAGTCTGGTATGCCGTGAGAGATTGTCAGGTGTGTCGATAAAGCTCAGACAGTAAGAATGGGTATGTTTATTCTAGTATGTTAGAAAACAGATATTGCCTTAGGTGGA